>NC_045454.1:31412983-31455258 GCF_002776525.5 Piliocolobus tephrosceles | reverse complement strand
TTTTTTTTTTTTTTTTTTTTTTTGAGGCAGAGTCTTGCTCTGTCGCCCGAGCTGGAGTGCAGTGGCTGGATCTCAGCTCACTGCAAGCTCCGCCTCCCGGGCTCACGCCATTCTCCTGCCTCAGCCTCCCAAGTAGCTGGGACTACAGGCGCCCGCCACCTCGCCCGGCTAGTTTTTGTATTTTTAGTAGAGACGGGGTTTCACCATGTTAGCCAGGATGGTCTCGATCTCCTGACCTCGTGATCTGCCCGTCTCGGCCTCCCAAAGTGCTGGGATTACAGGCTTGAGCCACCGCGCCCGGCCCCTGTCATCTAGGTTTTAAGCCCTGCATGCATTAGGGATTTGTCCTAATGCTCCCCCTCCCCTTGCCCCTCACCCCCCAACAGGCACCCGTGTGTTATGTTTCCCTCTCTGTGTCCATGTGGTCTCATTGTTCAACTCCCACTTATGAGTGAGAACAGGAGGTACTTGGTTTTCTGTTCCTGTGTTAGTTTGCTGAGAATGATGCTTCCAGCTTCATCCAGGTTCCTGCAAAGGATATGAACTCATTCTTTTTATGGCTGCATAGTATTCCATGGTGTCTATGTGCCACATAAGAAAGGACACACTCTTAAACCAAAGCGTAATCTCCATTCCTAAAATTTTAGTAACCTGATGTTCCTCTCCTGTCAGAGACAACCCTGAAGATGAGTTTTTATTTCAGAAAACAGACCAAGAAGAGGTAAAAGTGTGCTTGAGAAAGCTGGTGGAGGGAGTTGAATCTGGGAAGGTGTAGCTGCCTAGTGGGTTCACATTGCCCACTACCTAGACAGAGCCAATTTATTAAGACAAGGAAATCGCAACGGACAAAGGATAATTCAGGCAGAGCTGGCTGGGATGGGACTAGAGTTTATTATTACTCAATCAGTCTTCTCAAGCATTGGGGATCAGTTTTAAAGGATCTTTTGGTGGGAATAGGCTGGGAAAGTAGGAAGTGCTGACTGGTCAAGTTGAAGATGAAATTAATACAGGAGCTAGAAATAAATTATTTAGGCAGATAGTGAAGGTAAAGTAGTCCTCAGTAAGGTTTACCTTTTAACTAAAAGCAGCCCCAAAATCATTGTTTTTTCTAACAAAGAGCAGTCTGAACAATTGAGCTACAAACATAGATAAACAAACTGGAAGCTTGCACGGGTGAATGCTGGCCACTGTGCCAATAGAAAAGGACTATGTGGAAGTCAGTTGTGTTCAACATGGAAGTTCCATCTTTCCTTTTCATTGTCACCACGTGTACAGTAAAGAAGCAAGCAATATGGTGCTAGTCAGGTAGAGAACTCATCTGCATACTAAAAGATTAGGGTGGGACAGCCAGTTTCTTCACATGCTTTGCAAATGCCACACCTTGTCCTAGCCTGTTTTTTGCAGGTTATGCTCGTGGCACATCTGGTATGACCCATCTTTCATGCCCTATGTAAATCACACAGGGACTCCTCAAGCTCATTTGTAAAACCTTCTGCATTTCACTGCAAAAGTGGCAACTCAATTCTCCAGGCCCTCTCTCTGCATCAGAGAGCTTTTCTTTTTCTTTCACCTATTAAAATTCCACTCTAAACCTCATTCTTTGTGTGTACATGTCCTAGGTTTCTGTGGCCATGAGACAATGAATCTTGGGTATCACCTCAGATAACAATGCCACTTCAAAAGCATGGGGGGATGGGCACAATGGTTCACGCCTGTAATCCCAGCACTTTGGGAGGCCAAGGTGAGTGAATCACTTGAGGTCAGGAGTTCAAGACCAGGTCGACCAATATGGTGAAACCCCACCTCTACTAAGTACAAAAAAATAGCTGGGTATGGGGGCACATGCCTGTAATCTCAGCTACTTGGGAAGCTGAGGAAGAAGAATCACTTGAACCCAGGAGGCTTAAGTTGCAGTGAGCCGAGATTGCACCATTGCACTCCAGCCTCAGCAACGAGAATGAAAACTCCACCTCAAAAAAAAAAAAAAAAAAAAAATTATAGGGGATTAAAATAAGTTCTTAATTGCTAACTTCTGTTCCTGGGTGGGATCACAGAACTGGTTGCGCCAGATTATCAGTTTGAATGGTGTTATTTGCTGCATCAGAATGCAGGGTCTGCAAAATATCTTAAGCACTGATTGTTAAGAGTTAAAGAAAGAGGAAAAAAAACACAAAATGTGGCTCAACAGTTAAAGGCAGGTTTACTTTAGATGAAACCTGAGAGGAGATTCTGGCCAATTTCAGTCAGGAGTGCTTTCTCTTACAAACTAAGGACATATATTGGTTTTAGGGTGAGGGGGCTTATCACAAGCTTGAAATCTTCCTTTGTGAGTGAGAAGTTTTATGGCTAGGTTGGAATGTCTCTGGTAGGAGAGTCCATCTTGGGGCAGACATTCTTCCAGCCAGTGTGTGGTTTATCTTGAGGCTGGCATCTTCCCTGCCAGAGGGGGGTTATCTGAGGGCTAGCATGTCTCTGGTCAGGGAGGAGTTTGGAATGTTTCTGGTTGGAGATGTTATTTGTGGTTTATGGTCATGCTGACCTTAGCCTTTAGGTTGATGTCCTTCGGATTTAGGCAGTTTTTTTTTAAGGTGAACTTTAGAATGAGGGGCTTGTTCAAGGTGGTGATGCTCTTGCTCTACCACTAGTCTTAGGATTTGCAACAATAATTTTATCCTCAGGAGAAATTTGGGAGGCTCTCATTCTTGCAGCCAGAGGCTGCATGGCCCCAAACTGTAATTTCTAATCATTTAGCTAATTTTTTTTTTTTCTACAAAAACAGATTGGGCCCAGGAAAGATTTTTTTTTTTTTTTTGCGGAGGGGAGAACTTTTATCAATTTTGTTTTCGAGTTTAAACTACAAACCAAATTTTTTTCCAAAGCCAGTTTGGCCTATGCCCAGAAATGAACATAGACAGCTTAAAAGTTAGAAGATGGAGTTGGTTAGGTCTTATCTCTTTCATTGGCATAATTTATTTAGTTATAATCTCAGTTTCAAAGGCTGTCCAAGCATTCAGAGACGACTGTGCGACTTTCCATACGATTAGGAGCTAGTCCTCAGATACTCACTGTATGTGTCTTTAACCTATGCTGTGCCCTGTTGTTCATTTGCCTTCTCTGCTGAGCAACTGGCTCATGGTTCAGGTACTCTTGCTGAGAAGGGTGTTCCAAGCCAGCGCTCAGTCAACCAAAGGTCGCAATCTAGTCTTAAAAGAGTTTATTCAAGAACATATACTGAGGGCGGGCATGGTGGCTGACACTTGTAATCCTAACACTTTGGAAGGCTGAGTCAGGTGGATCACTTTCGTGTAGAAGTTTGATACTAGTCTGGGCAACATGGCAAAACCCCATCTCTACAAAAAAATACAAAACTTAGCTGGGCATTGTGGTGCACCTTTAGTCTGAGCTACTTGGATGGGGGCTGAGGCAGAAGATCACTTGAACCTGGGAGGTCCAGGTTGCAGTTAGCAGAGATGCCACCACTATGCTTCCGCCTGGGTGACAAACTGAGGCCCTCAAAAAACAAACAGGCCAGGCATGCAATGGCTCATGCCTGTAATTCCAGCACTTTTGGAGGCTGAAGTGGGTGGGTCACCTGAGGTCAGGAGTTTGAGACCAGTCTGACCAACATGGTGAAACCCATCTCTAGTAAAAATTAAAAAATTAGCCAGGCCTGGTGGCACATGCTTATAATCTCAGCTACTCGAGAGGCTGAGGCAGGAGAATCGCTTGGATCCAGGAGGTGGAGGTTGCAGTTAGCCAAGATCTCACCACTGCACTCCAGCCTGGGTGACACAGCAAGACTCCGTCTCAAAACAAACAAACAAACAAACAAATGCCCAAGAATATATATTGAGGATGGCCACAAGGAGCATAGATTTAAGTTGTCCTCAATATATACTTCAATTAGCAACCATTACTTGTTGGTCTTTTTTCTTATAAAATAAGGAGGCAGTTTCTAAGTTATTTACCAAACATTTACATTAAAATACATAAGTTATTTATTGGCTATATATTGTTCTTCGTTTCACAAATTCCAGGAAAAAGAAATAATAGGTGAGGGAGCTAATCAGGAACAAAACATCTTTAAACAATTGGCCCTGGCCACAGACATGGTGTGAAATTAAAGTCCCATACTCTCATCTTTTTGGACTTGATACATTTTGCAAATCACACAGAGCTCGGACCACTCAGAGCTTCTTTTCCGTCCTCACTCCCTTGTTCAGGACACAAGAACCATTATCAAGAAATAAATTCAAATAATAAACTTGCCAAGCCAAAAGAAAAATGCCTGGGTATTTGCTTCAGGAACCTGGCTTTTATCTCCTCTCTCCACCCTTCCCTTAACTCCT
This sequence comes from Piliocolobus tephrosceles, assembly GCF_002776525.5. Lineage (NCBI taxonomy): Eukaryota > Metazoa > Chordata > Mammalia > Primates > Cercopithecidae > Piliocolobus > Piliocolobus tephrosceles. The sequence continues at coordinate 31,450,909 of NC_045454.1, read as the reverse complement.
TTTACACACACAGACCTTACTTAAATCACAAGACCAATAAAACCACTCCACTAGCTACTGAGGGAGGAGCCACAGAATGATTCAGAACCACTGCATGGCCACCTGGGACCACCCTAGAGTGAACTAAGTCACTTTTTAGCATTCAGGAGTTGTTTATTCTCATCTGTATCCTACACTGCAGAATTTTAAAGTGACAGAGTAGACAGCTTGGAAGCTAGTGCTTGGAACACCCCACATCCCTCAAGAGCTCAGTGCTGCAGTCTCAGGTACACACCTGCCCACAAACCATCAAAAACAGAGGATTGTTATCAAGAATCCAGAGGCCCTGCAATGGTGGTGCATCATCCTGGATGAAGCAGCCACCAGCTAGCAGAGCCTTGGTTGAGATTTCTTTTACTATGAAGTGTACCCATTTAAACTTGACAGAATAAAAATATATATTTTTTCTTTGTTGTTGTTGAGACACAGTATCTCTCTGTTGCCCAGGCTTGAGTGCACTGGCTCACTCACTGTAACCTCTGCCTCCTGGGTTCAAGTGACTCTCGTGTCTCAGTCTCCTGAATAACTGGGATTACATGTGTGAGCTGCCAAACCCAGCTAATTTTTGTATTTTTAGTAAATATAGGGTTTCACCCTGTTGCCCAGGCTGGTCTGGAACTCCTGATCTCAAGTTTATCTACATGCCTTAGCCTCCCAAAGTGCTGGAATTTACAGGGATGAGCCACCACGTTTGGCCTAGAAAATATATATATTCTTAAGTAACAAATATAGGTTAAGACAAAACTCATATATAGAAATATAAGTAATTCTACATCTTCCATAATAGCTCTTCACAATTCTTGTATTTCTCATCTAATATTATTCAAATAGACTTTATTTATAATTTTGTAGTGGATCTTAATGTTTGTTTAATATATGAGATTTATGATAGGCTTACCAAGGAGTTTTTTACTCAATGTGTAAATTGATAGGGCACAAAGTTACAAAGGGAGAAGCAAATGTTTTTAAAGGATTATGAGAAACAGTAGTCACAGAAGTCATTCCTACTTTTATTGACTGACACGTATATTGTTACTTTAAGAGAAACTGCATCTAACTTTAGACTACGGTTCATAGAAGATGCTACTGTTATGAGAAAGGGGTTCCGATTCAGATGCCAAAAAAGGATTCTTGGATCCTGTGCAAGAATTTAGAATGAGTCAGTAAACTGAAAGCAAATTTATTAGGAAAGTAAAGGAAAAAAAGAATGAGTACTCCATAGGCAGAGCAGCCTTGAAGGCTACTGCTTGCCTATTTTTATAGTTCTTTCTTCATGATATGCTAAACAAGGGGTGGATTGTTTATGCCTCCCCCTTTTAGGTCATCTAGGGTCACTTCCTGATGCAGCCATAGCATCTGTAAAATGTCAACAGTGCTGGTGGGAATGCAGCACTGAGGATGACCAGAGGTCACTCTTGTGGCCATCTTGACTTTGAAGGTTTCAGCCAGCTTCTTTACTGCAACCTGTTTTATCAGCAAGATCCTTATGACTTGTGTTTCATGCCAACCTCCTATCTCATCCTGTGACTTTTTTTTTTTTTTTTTTTTTTGAGATGGAATCTTTGTCACTCAGGCTGGAGTGCAGTGGCACGATCTTGGCTCACTGCAACTTCTGCCCCCTGGGTTCAAGCGATTCTCCTGCCTCAGTCTCCCCGAGTAGCTGGGACTACAGGTGCATGCCACCACACCCAGCTAATTTTTTTTTTGTATTTTTAGTAGAGATGAAGTTTCACCATGTTGGCCAGGCTGGTCTCGAACTCTTGACCTCAGGTCATCCGCCCGCCTAGGCCTCCCAAAATGGTGGGATTACAGGTGTGAGCCAACACACCCAGCCCATCCAGTGACATAATGCCTTAACCATCCGGAAATGCAGTCTAGTACGTTTCAGCCTCATTTTACCTAGCTCCTATTGAAGATGGAGTTTCTCTGATTCATACGCTTCTGACATGATGAACCAGTAGCAAGTTATATCCAGAACTGCTCACTGCAGAGGATTCTGTTTTCTAGCTGTGCCATAAATTTATCCTATCTATAACGGTGGTAGATTTAGGTGAAGTGAAGCCCCCTCACAGCCTCCCTACCCCCTGCAAACTGCTGGAAGCAACACCTTGAGCATGGTGAGGAGGGCATGACACTGTTGCCCGCCTTGCTGCTGTTCACCTCTACATGCTAAGTCACTGCACACCTCGCAGCAGAGCTCTTCCTCACTACTCAGCACCACAGTCTGGAGGCCAGCAGCCATGTATGCAGAATGGGCCAGTGAGGAGAGCACTCTGCGGGAACACAGGAGGGTTGGCCAGTTTCCTCACTGCCGGACCCTGCCTGACCCTGCCTGCAGCCCTCACCTCGCACGTCCAGCATGTTCATCTGCAGGATGCTGCCGAACTTGTTCTCCACCACACTCTCCATGACCACGCTACACGGCTAATGTCACAACTGTGGGTGGATGCTCAGGTGAAAAAACTGAATTACAGGTTCTGCTCTGGAAAGCCCTCTACCCTAGACCCCACCACGACTTCCTTCCAGGCCCAAACATCACACCACTGTCATCAGGCCCACCTTGATGTTCTGACGTGATCCTCTCCGTGGAACCTCTTGTGGCTTTTTTATTCAGAAAATGGAGGAAGTACGATGCTGGTAGCTGGACGGTGGACACAAATGGGTTGGGTGGCTGGCTTTGCCAGCAGCGTCTTGTCACCCAGAACCTGGTGAGCCAACTGGCAGCCTGCAGCCCCAGAGGTCCAGGCATTCACCGTCCTCTATCCTCCTCCCCTTTCTCCCTCCCTCAGCTCATTCACTTGTATATCACTCTGGCCCCCTGGGCCACCAGCCCTTTCTCATGTCCCCACACTCATCAGGTAAGGGCCTCACTGTGTGTGGCTGCCAGGCTGAAGATGGGGGTGTGTCATCTTGACTAGGTGTGCCATTTACATAGCCCACGAAAAGATGGCCCTCCGACCCTAATCCTATATTATGCAAATGTGGCTTCTACCTGGAGGTCACCATGACACCTACACATGTGCTTTCACCTGGTGGCCACCATGATACACGCACACGTGGTGACAAGAAATAGAGAAGAGAATCCGCCATATTGAATGTACCTGGCTTCCAGATACAGCTGCTGGCATTTACATATGAAAGCTTCTAGTTTGAATATCTAAGTTTGCAGCTCAGACTTTTCAGGCTGCTTTCCGTTAGAGAATAATTGATTTGGAGGCTGCTTTTTACTAAAGAGAAATTCCACTGAGAATTAACTTTTACGCTTTCTAGCTGTCTAAAAATAATTTCTTAACAACTCCTTTATTATGCCCCCCTCAAGAGATGTAACCCTAGCTGTTGGTAGAGGGTGTTGGATGGTGATTCTTTTTGACTGCTTCCTGCTGTAAAGGGGCATCATGTGGGGCAACAGCAGTTGGGGTTCCTCCTGAGGTTGATCTAGGGGTTCTTGGAAGAATTGTATGTCCATGTGTGGCTCTGTTTGCAGCATCATTTGAAGTTTGATTGCTTCTAGGCAAAAAGATAAATTTTACAAGAAAGTTTAAAATATAGGGTTAGAATATGAGTATTAAGATTACCACTGACGGGGCGCAGTGGCTCAAGCCTATAATCCCAGCAGTTTGTGAGGCTGAGGCGGGCATATCATGAGGTCAGGAGATCGAGACTATCCTGGCTAACATGATGAAACCCCGTCTCTACTAAAAATACAAAAAAAAAAAAAAAAAAAATTAGCCTGGCGTGGTGGCGGGGCACCTGTAGTCCCAGCTACTCAGGAGGCTGAGGCAGGAGAATGGCGTGAACCTGGGAGGCAGAGCTTGCAGTGAGCCGAGATCGCGCCACTGCACTCCAGCCTGAGTGACAGAGCAAGACTCTGTCTCAAAAAAAAAAAAAAAAAAAAATGACCACTAATACTGGGGGTGCTATAGACCATAACGATGACAGTAGAGTTTGATACCTGTTAGTCATCCCAATGTACTGTAATACCAGTTTGCCTCTACTAGATGTCTCTTTACATTACCAGAAATGTTAATATAAAAGTAACATTTTCCTTGAGAAAAACATACATTTTTCCCCTTTGATTAGCAATTAGGGAATAATTTTAGGTTTAGGTCATTTTTTTATATTTAACTTTCTGACTTGTCCTAAACATCCTTCCTTTAAACAACCAGTCATTTTCTTTTAGGACAAGAATTTACCACACAAGATTCTTATATAAAATCTCTTTCTTTATAAGTTTTTTTCCATAGCTTAGAGTACACCATATTACTAATCTTCAATAAGATGTCCTTTCAAACTTAGTGATAGTAAGTTTCTTTTCTTTTTCTTTCTTTCTTTTTGGTGGTGGGGAGGGATGGAGTTTCATGCTTGCTGCTCAGGGTGGAGTGCAATGGTGGGATCTGGGCTCACTGCAAACTCTGCCTCCCGGGTTCAAGCGATTCTCCTGCCTCAGCCTCCTGAATAGCTGGGATTACAGACATGCACCACCACACCCAGCTAATTTTGTATTTTTAGTAGAGATGGGGTTTATTCATGTTAGTCAGGCTGGTCTCTGAGATAGGGAGTTCGGGAGTTCTCTCTGAGAACTCCCTATCTCAGATGATCCACCCACCTTAGCATCCCAAAGTGCTGGGATTACAGGTGTGAGCCACCATGCCCGGCCTCAAAACTTTCATGCTTACTTCTCGTCTGTAACTATTACTATTGCTGTACGCAAAACAACCTGGACTAAATATTTTCTGCAATTATTAATCCTGTTATTAAGATAATAATTAGGCAAAATATAGCAATTGCAATTTTACAACCAGAATTTCACATTGTGGGTGCCATATAGTTCTATTGCAAATAAGAGTGAACACAATTCTCAAAAAAGTAGCATAGTAAATAATTTCTGTTTAAAACTTTACTTGCCAAGATATAACATTTCCCTTTGGTGATCTACAAAGTTACAATTGCAATCCTATGTATAATTGAAATTTCCTTGCAAACATGCATTAAAAAGAAGTTCTAATATTTGGTGGTCCATTTTGAGAGGAAAGGTAGAAATGACAAAAAGTATCAGGTGAGGTAGGAATGGGGTTGAGCAAGGTGCATAACCCTCACTCAGTTACTTATCTTTTTATGATTTTCAGCTTAAGATCTTCTATTTCTTCACATTTATATTTGGGACGTTCCTCCAAGGGCTTGTACCTTCAGCTCTTCAGGCTTTGACTTGCATGTGATGTATTCAGAATTTGATACCTGAAATTTGACTGCTGACGGGGTTGAAAGAAGAACTATGTAAAAGCCTTCCCAGCTTGGCTTATGGAAAGAGAGAGAGGGGAAAGTTTGTAATAATACCAAATATCCTGGGTTAAATACAGAAGGTCCTATTTATTGGGGTTGGGCTCCTGCTAGTTGTGTCAATTTCTACTGAAAGGGAGCTAGAGAGGTTACATGCTTAACCAACATAGAGGTTTTCGCTTGAAAATAATCTCTGAGCACAGTGATAAGCTTTATCCTTTTCTAAATGAAAAGCTTAGCAAAGGATTTTAAGGACTTTCCATTGGCTGGAGGCTGTCAAATGGAGTTTGACATCACCTGACTGTAGTCATCCAGAGGGCTGGGAAGAATACCCTCAAGAAGTGGCCTATTTTATTTCTGCAGGGGAATACTGAGGTTTAATTTCTGTTACGGAGTCTTCCTAAATTAGAAGACATAGAAGTGTGTTGATGTCTTGAGGCTTCCTTGCCGCTGACTTAGCAGCCTGATCAGCTAACCTATTTCCTTTGGCTAATTTATTTGTTCCTTTGTGATGTTTCCTATAATGTATCACAACTATTTCTTGTGGAAGAAAAACTGAGGATAATAACCTTCTAATTTTTTGGTGATATTTTATAAGAGATTCATTAGTGTTAAAAGAATGTCTTTCAAATGGCAGCATGAGCATGGAGAGCTACGAAAGCATACTTGGAGTCAGTGTAAATGTTAGCTACCTTCCCCTCACTTAATTTAAGCGCTCTTGTAAGAGCTACTTGTTCAGCTAATTAAGTGCTTGTGCATCCGGAGAGATGTTATTTAGAGTGACTACTGCTTATTCCGCCCTACGTATTTCTTGCTTTACTGGCTGTTAGCTAAGGGTTCCCCCTGGAGGACAGTAATTTTGCCACATTATGTTGGGTGTAAACAATTACATTATTTTCTAGGGTTGATTTGGAGGCTTTCCTGACTAGTACAGCCATTGCAACAATGGCTCGAAAGCATGTGTAAACAATAGGTCCTCTTAACTGCAACGAAGGGGTGGAGAAAAATATTGGATTAGAATTTTTCCCGAGATTCTCTTTATAGTCATGCTATGGGAGGAGGGGAGATCTGAATTAGAGTGGAGAAAAGAGAGAGACTGGCTCTAGTGTTTAAAAGGAGGTTTACTTTCCTTCCTTTAATTTCCAGAATCACCTGGGGTCTCCTTTGCTCTAATGGCAGTTTGAGCTGTTAGAGCCAAGGTTTGAGCCCTGGGACACTCAGTCCTGCTGGACCATCTGTGAGACTGGCTCTGAGCCCATTGACCTTCACCTCTGGGGGCAGTTTGATCTCCAGTGGTCACCACCACAGGCTGGACAGTATGAATATGGCTTCCTCTTGCCATCTGGGGACTCCTTCTTAAAGTACCCTGGCTTGCCACACTGAGAGTAACTAGTAGATGCACCTTGCAGATCCTGCACTTTCCAAGCCTGCAAAGAAGCTACTAGAGCCTTTGTCAGTCTCCTGTGGTTTCTCTCTCTCTAGAGCCTCTTCTTGGTTTCTATTACAAAAGACCAAAGTGGCCACCTTCAGGAGGGTCTTTAAGGTGCTATTTGGTCCTATAGCTTGCTTCTGTAGTTTCCTTCTAATATATGAAGCTGACTGTGTAATAAACTTGTCCTTTAGAATGAGCTATTTCTCAACCAAATCAGGGGATAAGGAGGTGTGCCCTATTAGTGCCTCTCAGCAATTCCATAAAGGCTGCAGAATTCTCATCTGGCTTTTGGTCTATCATACACAGTTTAGAACAATTAGGAAGTTTGGTCTTAGTTCTTTGCAGACCCTCTAAAATGCATATTAAAAAGTGTTTCCTTTTCCATTCATCCGCAGAACTACTGGAGTCCCAATAATGGTTGTCAAGAGAAACTGCTTCACTCCTATTAGAAATGGTGTTTTTGCTATTTCTTCATGTTCCCTATCTCCTTTTGGTGTATTATAGGAGTTATATTGCTCATTTCTGAAAATTTCTGCTGCCTGCAGAGCTGCCTGCTTTTCAGCTGTGGTTGGGGTTTGGTTTAGAAGCTGCATAACATCCTTTCATGTGAGGAGATACACTTGAGCAAAATTCTGGAAACCTTCTTAAACCTATTAGAGTTGTCAGAGAATTGGCCCAAGCCTTCCTTTACTTCCCTAAGGTCCCATAATAAGAAGGGAACTTGAGGTGGCCCCAAATAAGGGAAGTTCCCAGTTGGTTCCCCTGTAAGTTGCTGTTCTAATTCTGGGGGATTATTCTCTATAGTCCTGCCTGATATGCCTGTTAAAATAGCGGGGTTGATTTTACAATGCTTGCAAAAGTTCAGTAAAAATGCCATGCCCTTGTGCAAAAGAAAATGAGTTGCTTTTCTCTTCCAAGTCCTGAGGTTGAAGAATTTCTAGTGTTTCACGGTGCACTCCAGAGCAGTGCAAGCTGAAGATGGTCTGTTACCCATCTAGAAAAAGAAGTGAGATAAAAGCATCCTTTTAGTTTTGCTTCTCTCATTGTGACCCAGGGTGGAGGGGAAGACGGTGTGAGTGTCTCCATGACCATTCTCTTTTCTTGGTTCCTGGCACCATGTTAAATATTCTGCCCATGGTTGTAGGTATGACTTTCCAAGTCACAGAACCAGATGAACTAAGTGATGGGATTAACCGTGCTTTATTCACGCAACCTCAGATTATCCACCTGCCATCCCCCTTGACTTTCTAAAAATGTGTGATCTTCCTGGCTCCCCAAAAAATGAATCTCCACAGAAGCTGAAATAGTCACCTTTGGGCAAGGTTTCTTTAAAAAAGGGAATGTGCTAGATTGCCTGCTATTATGGCTCATAATAAAACATTCACCCTTAAGAAAGTGTTTCTGGTTAACTTCTGAACTTAAAATTCTCCTTACTAATTAAGTACTGTTCTAATTGGAGACAGATTAGGTGGCTTAAATGAAGGTAGGGACCTAACGGAGATTTTTCCTACTGATGGGACAGTATCAGAGCTAAAATTTTGCTATGGAGGACATTTTACTCCTAATTGTTGAAGGCAGAGGTTTCCCATTCACAGGAAGGATTTTTCTAGCAGCACAAAAAGAATTAGGAAACTGTAGGCCAGGCATGGTGACTCACGCCTGTAATCCCAGCACTTTGGGAGGCCGAGATGGGCAGATTATCTGAGGTCAGGAGTTCGAGACCAGCCTGACCAATGTGATGAAAACCCCGTCTCTACTGAAAATACAAAAATTAGCCAGGCATGGTGGCATGCACCTGTAAGCCCAGCTACTCTGGAGACTGAGGCAGGAAATTGCTCGAACCTGGGAGATGGAGGCTGCAGTGAGTCAAGATCATGCCATTGCACTCCATCCTGGGCAACAAGAGCAAAATTCCGTCTCAAAAAAAAAAAAAAAAGAAAGAAAAAGAAAAAGAATTATGAAACTGCAGGGTTATGGTAAAGGAACAAGTGTCTCATGAAGAGAATTTCTATTTTCACTAGGTGGCACTGTTGTCTTAGAAATACCATGTGCTCACAAGAGAAAAGATAGATGCTTATTGAGTTACTGTCTGCAGCGTTTACCAATCTTTCCTAACAGAAGTGTTTCCCTGAACTGTAAAACTTCCCGCACATTGTGCCGGGCGCGGTGGCTCAAGCCTGTAATCCCAGCACTTTGGGAGGCCGAGGAGGGCGGATCACGAGGTCAGGAGATGAGACCATCCTGGCTAACATGGTGAAACCCCGTCTCTACTAAAAAATACAAGAAAATTAGCCGGGCGTGGTGGCGGGCGCCTGTAGTCCCAGCTACTCGGGAGGCTGAGGCAGGAGAATGGCGTGAACCCGGGGGGGCGGAGCTTGCAGTGAGCGGAGATCCGGCCACTGCACTCCAGCCTGGGGCACAGAGCAAGACTCGGTCTCAAAAAAAAAAAAAACTTCCTGCACATTGCACACACAGAGACAATAGGACACATCGTGACAGCAGATAGAAAGAAAGGCAAATTCGGGAAAATTTTGTGACAGGATAGCTGAAGATCATTTACCAACTCCCGGATGGGCTGTCAGAGGCCAGGTTCAGTCCAGAAGCCCTTGAATAATGTCAGAATGTGCCCTGGACAGTAATCCTTAGTTGCTTCAGACTTCTCCCAGCCTCACATGATGGTTAGGACCTCAGTGAATAAAACTGGTTTGAAGAAAGCATTCAGATTAAAGGACAGATTTGAGGTTCACTCCATACTCATCAATCTGATGTTTGTATCTTCTGTTCTGATCCTGATCCCAAATGAGAACCCCCAAATGAAATAGCTTTGTTCTCTGGGCATCTACCTGTGGTTCTCTGTCTTGCATCGAGAAAGAATTCAGGACACAAACACAAGCAGTGGGTTTAGAAGCAGAAAGCTTAATAGACAGAAAGAAGAGAGACAGAAAAATCTTCGTCATTCTGAGAGAGTGTGCTGCCCAGGACAGGGTCTTCGATCTGGGGCAGAACGTGATTGATTTTATACAGTGGCTTGAGGAGGCAGTGATTTATTTACATAGGTTATGATTAATTTACAGGGGATTTGTTTGACTAGGTGTGCCAATTACATAGACTGTGAAAAGAAAGGCCCTTAAAGTATCCACCCATACCAGAAGGTATTGGAATGCCCTTTGGTTTTGGCATGTGGGTGAAGTTTACCTGCCAGATATCCCTTGAATAGCTTCCCATCCTTTGGGTTCAAAAAGGAATAAGTTGTCTGTTGAAAAGATTATGTTTAAGACAAACTTCATAAGCCTTAACAACCTGTTTGGCTGTTTTGCATAATTTCTCTCCTGAAAACAATCGCTGGGCATATTGGTAAGTTTTATCCTTTCCGAAGTGGAAAGCTTGGTGAAGGATTTTAAGGACTTTCCATTGGCTGGAAAGGTATTTCCAGAAGCTACTGGATGCCCTTTGGATTTGACGTGTGGGTGAAGTTTATCTGTCAGATCTCCCTTGAATACCTTGCCATTCTTTGGTTTCAAAAAGAAAGAAGCTGCCTGTTGTGGAGATTATCTTTAAGATAGACTTCACAAGACTTAACAACCTGTTTGATTATTTTGAATAAGTTCTCTCCTGAAAACAATCTCTGGGCATATTGATAAGTGGTATCCTTTTCCAAGTGAAAAACATGGTGAAGCATTTTAAGGATTTTCCATTGGCTGGAGACTGGTGAGTGGAGTTTGCCAGCCTCTGACTCTAGCTATTCTGAGGTCTAGAAAGTGTACCCTTGAGTAATGACCAATTTTATCTCTGCAGGAGAGTACTGAGGCCTAATTTTTTCTTTTGGAGGTCTAATTTTTCTTGTGGAGCCTCCCCAAATTAGAGGGGTATGAAGTGTGTTGATGCCCTGAAGCTTCCTTGCTGTCAACTTAACTGCCTGATCAGCTAAAATATTTCCTTTGGCTGCTTCCTCTGTTTTCTTTTGTTGTTCCTTATAATGCATTACTGCTCTTTTGTGGGAGGAAAATTGAGGATGATAACCTGCTAATTTTTTGCTTTTCATTTCACATTGGATTTTTGCACTCCTAATATTAGGGTGTTACAGGGTTTGAGGAGGTCCTAGATTATTATTAATAATGGCTTCTAGCCTTTTTTTAGCGTTTGGTTTTAGGAGATATTTTTTCTGGTTAGAAAAGCAAGTGGAATCCGCCAGGCATGTTGGCTTACACCTGTAATCCCAGCACTTTGGGAGGCTGAGGTGGACACATCACTTGAGGTCAGGAGTTTGAGACCAGCCTTGTCAACATGGTAAAACCCTGTCTCTACTAAGAAAAGGAAAGGAAAGGAAAAAGAAAAGAAAATTAGCCAGGTGTGGCAGTGCATGCCTGTAATCCCAGTTACTTGGGAGGCTGACAGAATTGCTTGAACCCTGGAGGCAGAGGTTGCAGTGAGCCGAGATTGTGCCACTGCACTCCAGCCTGGGCAACAAGAGTGAAAACTCTGTCAAAAAAAGGAAAAAAAGAAAGAGAGAAAGAGAAAGAGAGAGAGAGGAAGGGAGGAAGGAAGAAAGGATCCTTAAGGTGGATCCAGACTGGCCTCATGTTTGCAGCTTGACCTATTCTCCTTTGAATTGCCCACACTTCTGGATTAGTATTATCTATTATCAGGGAAAGACAAAGAATTTTTCCTGGTGCTATAAGGATGCTGGTCCCCATGTGAGCTAGAATGTCTCTACCTAATAGAGGAGTGGAACTTTCGGGTATGATTTAAAAGCCATGCATAAATAATAGGACCTTTTACCTGCAATTAAGGGGTTGAGAAAAATATTGGATAAGAATTTTTCCTGAATTGTCTCTCATGGTCATCCTATAGAAAATGGGGAGAAGATTAGAGAGAAGAAGAGAGAGGCTGACTCCAGTTTCCGGAAGAAGGTCTACCTTCCTTCTTTCAATTTTCAGAATCACCTGGGGATCCTGTGCTGTAATGGCAGTTTGAGCCACTGGAACCAGGGGTTTGAGCCCCGGACCCATAAGTCCTCCTGGACCATCTATGAGATTGGTTCTGAAGCTGATGACTTCCATCTCTGTAAGCAGATTCCAGTGGACCATGCCACAGGCTGGACAGGGTTGAGGTGGATTCCTCTTGGTGTCTGGGCACTCCTTCTCAAGTGCCCTGACTTGCCACGTGGGGAGCAGCTAGTGGATGCTCCTTGGGATCCTGGACTTTGTAAGCCTGCAAAGCAGCTACTAGAGCCTTTGCCCTTCTCTTGTACTTTCTCTCTTTCTTGGGGGACTCCTCCTGGTCTGTATTATAAAAGACAAAGGTGGCCACCCTCAGGAGGTTCTCCAAGGTGCTGTCTGCTCCTATAACCTGCTTCTGCAGTTTTCTTCTATCAGGAGCTGCCAGTGCAATAAACTTGTTCTTTAGGATTAGTTGTCTCTTAACTGAATCAGGGGATAAAGAAGTGTGTTTTATTAGTGCCTCTCTCAGCCTTTTCCAAAAAGGCTGCAGGATTCTCATCTAGCTTCTCGTCTGTCATGGACAGTTTAGAGTAATTAAGAGGATTGGCCTTAGTTCTCCACAGGCCCTTCAATACGCACCTTAAGAAGTGTTTGATTTTCTATTTATCTGTGGCATCACTGGGATTCCAATCAGGATTCTCAAGAGGTACTGCCTCTCTTTCTATTGGGAATAATGTTTCTCCTTTTTTTTATTCATTATTTTATTATTTCCTTTTTGGCCCACTATAGGAGAAATATTGCTCAGCTCCAAAATTCTCCACTGCCTGCAGACCTTCCTATTTTTCAGGTGCAGTGAGGGCTTGGCCTAGGAGCAGTATAACATCCCTCTATGTAAGGTCAAACACCTGAGGTAAATTTTAAAAGTTTCTATATACCTGCTGAGGTCATCAGAAAATCAGCCTGTCTCCCTTTATTTGTCTAAGGTTCTGTAATGAGATGGGAATTTGAGGGGGTCCTCAATAAGGGGAATCCTCAGATGGTTCTCCTGGAAGTTGCTTCTCTAATTTTGGAGAATCATTCTTATGGGCCTGGTTGATATGACTGCTAAAAGAGTTGGGTTCATTTTGCAATGCTTGCAAAGGTCTAGTAAGAATGTCATGCCCTTGTGCAAAAGAAAATAAGGCACTGCTTTTTTTTTTTCCCCATGTCATGGGGTTAAAGGAGTGTCAATGCTTCTGAATGCACTCAAGAGGAATGCAGGCCAAAGATGGCTTGTTACCCACTAGAAAGAAAAGTGAGAGAAAGGCATCCTTTTAGTCTCCTTCCTTTCCCTTGAAGTGGCCCAAGGTCGAGAGAAAGACAGTGGTTTTGACTGTGGTGGGACATTCTGCTCCTAAAAATTTCACAAAATCAGAAACTCCTTGAGCTATATTTCTAGTTACTATTGGCATTTTCTGATCTTGCCTAACAGGATTACTTTCCTGAACTGTAAAAAATCCTGCAGCATTGCACACGAAGAGAAGATAGAAGACATGGTGGTCACAGATAGGAAAAAAGAAAACTGTGATAGGGAAAGTTTGGAAATCCTGTTGCCAACACCCAATCAAGCAGTCAGAGGCTGGGGTCAGTCCAGAAGCCTTCAGATAAAACCAGGGTGGGGCCCAGGAAGGAAATTCTCAATTACTTCAGGACCTCTACCAGTCCCAAGTGATGGCTAGGTCCTCAATAAATGAAAACAAGTTTGAAAAATAACCAATATTCACAGCAACCTGAGGGCACTGGGGGAATTCATTATGTTCTCCCCTGTCATCTGAGACTTGAGAATGGCAGCTCACCCTAAAGGCATTCAGATAGCCATAGGATGCCTGGTATTTCTGATTTTATTTGATTTAAAATGTAGGGTGAGACCCTCAGAATAAAAGAACAAAAAAAAAAAAAAATTTAAAAAAGTTGGAGTCTACTTTTTAAAAAAATTTTTTTGAAAGTTTTTAAACTTTCACTGCACTTCAGCTCAGCTACCCAGGAGGCTGGGGCAGGATAATCGCTTGAACACAGGAGAGGGAGGATGCAGTGAGCCGAGACTGCACCACTGCACTCCAGCCTGGGCAACAGAGTGAGACTCCATCGAAAGAGGGGAGAGGAAGGGAGGGGAAGTTGTTGACCAAAGGGTACAAAGTTTCAAATAGACAGGATAATAGGTTTTGAGATATATTGCACAGCAGTGTGACTACAGTAAACTGTAATGTATATTTCAAAAATGATGAAATAAATTTCAAATATCTCACCACAAAAATGATAAGCGAATTGATGTTACTTAACTCAACTTTTTCATTCCATATTATATACATATACTAAAACTTCATATTGTTCCCCATAAATGTATACAACTCTGATTTGCCAATCAAAAATACTAATACTTTTTTAGAACCAAAGACCAAAAAAAGCTTTAAGAAATTTGGCCAGAGAAGAAAATGCTTGTTCATCTTAAAATTTCAGGAAAAACACACACATATATGTGAATATATGATAATTTGGCAAGGATAGTATTAGAAACATTCAACTACTATACAGCCTCAGACTGACTTGAGTAGAACGAACATAGGTACTATCCACTGATGTGGTCACCTGGTTTTTAGGCTTAACATTGATCACAATCTAACAGAATTGACAAATAAGAGCTAAATATTCTGTACATTTGCCACGTGTTGGATGCTCTTCTGGCACATTATTTGTATTACCTGCTTTAATTTTAACAAAACCCTAGGATTTAGGCACCATTATCCTCACTGTACAGCTGAAGGGTCAAGCAGCCCATAAACAGCAGCACTGAGATGCAATCAGGAACCACTTGATACGGAGTTTCACTCTTAACTATTATACCCTCTCATCCATTTTGGCTTTGAATTTTCTAATTTAGTAGACATAAAGAGGAATTTACAAACCACTTCTTTTTACCCTTAGATAGTATGTAGAACTTGATTTTGGTTTAAAGTACTCATTTCTAAGCCTAATGAAGAAATGTGAAATTTCTTTTAAACTTATTTTTAAAAAGCTAATTTTATTGCTTTTTCTTTTTTTTTTTTTTTTTTGGAGACAGAGTCTTGGTTTCTCACCCAGGCTGAGTGCAATGGTGAGATGGTGAGATCTTGGCTCACTGCAACCTCTGCCTCCCAGGTTGAGAGGGTATAATAGTTAATAGTTAGGAGTGAAACTCAGTATCAAGCGGTTCCTGATTGCATCTCAGGTTCAAGTGAGTCTCCTGACTCAGCCTCCTGAGTAGCTGGGATTACAGGTGCCCGAAACTACAGCCGGCTAATTTTTGTATTTTTAGTAGAGATGGGGTTTCACCATGTTAGTCAGGCTGGTCTCAAACTCTGACTTCAGGTGATCCACCCGTCTTGGCTTCCCAAAGTGCTGGGACACCTGGCCACTTTTTCACTTCTATTAGGAAAAAATATTAAAGCTTCTGTTACTGCAAACCTATGAATTTTATACAAATCTAAACAGTGCTAATTTTAAAAGACCCGAGCTTGGAGAGGTGGCTCACATCTGTAATCCCAAAACTTTGGGAGGCCAAAGTGGGTGGATCACATGAGGTCAGGAGTTTGAGACCAGCCTGGCCAACATGGTGGAATGCTGTCTCTACTAAAAATACGAAAATTAACGAGGCATGGTGGCAAATGCCTGTAATACCAGCTACTGGAAAGGCTGAGGCAAGAGAATCACTTGAACCTGGGAGGCAGAGGTTGCAGTGAGCCAAGATTGCACTCCAACCTGGGCAACAAGAGGGAAACTCTGTCTCAAAATAAATAAATAAATAAATAATCTGTATGCTTAGGGTTATAAACCTATTCTCCACCTACACTTAGGAGATAAATAACTGCTTTCCAGTAAACCCAGTGGGGCAACTGTGACTCACAATCATACGCTATTAAAATATTAATACTATCATTTAGATAAAACTTTTTGGTATCTGCATGTTCAAGTTGTTTAATTTATAATAATTCAGAGACTATACATTTTTATAAACTATAAAAAAGCTAAAAACATAAAGTATCAATTTACGTTTCTATATGTTGAAATACTGCCATTATTTATTGTTGACATAACACATTTCAGATGTTGTGGTTGTAGAAACTAGAAATGTCATGGTTAACTCTGCTTTATTTGCTGTCTTCTTATTTCACACAAACACAGCAGCACAAAGAAAGCCAGAAATGCTACACATTCATTGCAAACACACCAACATTTTTCTAGGGAAAATATATGTGTGAGCAAGTTAATATAAGATTCATGGCTTTTTAAAGTACAGACTTCTATATGATAGATAATAAAGACAAAATTTTAAACACTGCAATAGATTTAAAAAAGTACTCTAAAAATACTTTCTGACCCATTATTTCTATTTCTTGTGATGGAGTAAGCATTTGCAGCAGTGTGGTTGAAACTACTCTTTGTTTCATTATTCTTAGGCTATGGACATTAGACTTTTATGCACTTTTTTTAAGAAAAATGTCTTCTTTTTCTAATGAAGGAATTTAGCATGATTTTCACAATCTCACATTGTCTTTTACTTTATCTGCATACTTGGGAATAAAACATTTCTTGAGCCAAGAGCTTTCAGAGAGGCTAGCTTATAGGACATGGGGAGACCTGGTATAAAAACATTTACTCCTATGCTCAAAGGGGCAAATGATTCCATCTCTCACCCTTAATTACAACTAATTCAGAACTGGAGAAATGTAACATGGCATTATACCACGGAACATTTTATTATTTTCAGATTCAGGTGGTACATGTGCAAATTTTTAACAAGTATAAATCAGGACATTGAGGTTTGCACAGTTAATAATTCCATTGCCCACGTAGTGTACATTATACCTGATAAGCAGTTTTTCAAGGCTTGTCTCCTTTTCTTCCTTTTTAAAATTTCCAGTGTTTGTTTCCATCTTTGTTTCTATGTGCACTAATTTTTTTTTTTTTTTTTTTTTTTTTTGAGGCGGAGTCTTGCTCTGTCCCCCGGACTGGAGTGCAGTGGCCCGATCTCAGCTCACTGCAAGCTCCGCCTCCCGGGTTTACGCCATTCTCCTGCTTCAGCCTCCCGAGTAGCTGAGACTACAGGCACCCGCCACCTCGCCCAGCTAGTTTTTGTATTTTTAGTAGAGACGGGGTTTCACCCTGTTAGCCAGGATGGTCTCGATCTCCTGACCTCGTGATCCGCCCGTCTAGGCCTCCCAAAGTGCTGGGATTACAGGCTTGAGCCACCGCGCCCGGCCTGCACTAAATGTTTTACCTCCCACCTATGAGTGAAATCATGCATTTGTTTTTCTGTTCCATGTTAATTTGCTTAGAATAATGGCCTTCGGCCCCGGCGCCATGGCTCACACCTGTAATCCCAGCACTTTGGGAGGCCGAGGCGGGTGGATCACGAGGTCAGGAGATCAAGACCATCCTGGCTAACACGGTGAAACCCTGTCTCTACTTAAAATACAAAAATTTAGCCAGGCGTGGTGGCAGGTGTCTGTAGTCCCAGCTACAGGGGAGGCTGAGGCAGAAGAATGGCGTGAACTTGGGAGGTGGAGCGTGTAGTGAGCCAAGATCATGCCTCTGCACTCCAGCCTGGGCAACACAATGAGACAATGTCACAAAAAAAAAAAAAAAAAAAAAAAAAGGCCTTCTGCTACATCCATGTTGCTGCAAAGGACATTACTTTATTCTCTGTGGACACACAGTATTTCATGGTGTATAAATGCCTCATTTTAAAATTCCAATCTAATATTCATAAGTACCTAATTCTATGTTTTTGCTACTGTAAATAGTGCTGCAATAAACATGTAAGTGCAAGTGTCATTTTGGTAAAATACTTTCTTTTCCTTTGGGTAGATACCCAAAAAAGAGGTTAATGGGTAAAATGGCAATTCTATTTTTAGTTCTTTGAAAAATCTAGAAACTGTTTCACAGGGGCTGAATTTGCATTTCCACCAACAGTTTATAAAGATTTTCTTCTCTCCAAAACTTTACATCTCTATGATTAGAGATCTTGAGCAATTTTCTGTATGTTTATTGGCAGCTTTTATGTCTTCCTTTGAGAAGTATTTATATCACTTGTCTGCTTTTTTATTAAATTTCTTTTAGATTCCATGTATTAATTCATTGCTGTATATAGTATGCAAATATTTTATTCCATACTGCAGGTTGTATGTTTGTTGATAGCTTTTTACTGTGCAAAACTTTTTAGTTTACTTAGGTGCCATTTTAAAACTTTTATTTTTGTTGCATTCATTTATAAGGTGTTAGTCATAAATTCTTTCCAGAGGCCAGCGTCTAGGAGAGTACTTTCCAGGTGTTCTTCTAGGATTTTTGTAGAGTGAAGACTCTCAGAGTTAAGTCTTTAATCTATCTTGAGTTACATTTTTTATGACATGAGATAGGGATTCAGTTTTCTTCTGCATGTGACTAGCCAGTTTTTCCACTATCATTTATTAGATAGGAAGTTATTTTCCCTTTATTTCTGTACACTTTTTCAGTAAGTTAATTGTAGTAGTGTAGCTTTATTTCAGGGATCTCTCATCTTTTCCGTTGGTCTATATGTATACTTTTGTACCAGAACCATGTTATACTGATTACTGTAGCTTGCAGTACAGTTTAAAGATAAGAAATGGGAGGTCTCCAGGTTTGTTCTTTTTGTCTAAAGTTGCTTTGACTATTTGAGTTCTTTGATTCTTCCATATTTTAGAATTTTTTTTTTTTTTTTTTTTGAGATGGAGTCTTTGTCGCCCAGGCTGGAGCATGTAGTGTCATGATCTCAGCTCACCACAACCTCTGACTCCCAGGTTCAAGAAATTCTCCCATCTCAGCCTCCTGAGTAGCTAGGATTACAGACATGCAACATCACACCTGGCTTTTTAAAAATTTTTTGTATTCTTAGTAACGACAGGGTTTCACCATGTTGGCCAGGCTGGTCTTGAACTCCTGACCTCAAGTGATCCACTCACTTCAGCCTCCCAAAGTGTTGCGATTACAGGCGTGAGCCACTGCACCCAGCCTTTTTTTCTTAATTCTATAAAAAAGAAAATTGATAGTTTAATAGAAATAGTACTTAATCTGTAGTTTGCTTTAGGCAGCATTTTAATTATGCTGATTCTTCAATTCATGAGCATGAAATGCTTTTTCCATGTATTTGCTTTGTCTCTGATTTTTTTCAGCAGCTTTATGTTCTCCTTGTAGAAATATTTTGCTTCCTTGATATGATGCATTTCTAGGTATATTATTTTTTCTTTGCAGCTATTGTAAATAGAACTACGTTCTTGATTTTTTTCTCAGCTTGAATGTTACTGGTGTACAAAAATGTTACTCATTTCTGTATATTAATTTTGTCTCCTAAGACTTTGCTTTAGTCTTTTTTTAGGCTGAGGAGTCTTCTGATGAAGTGTTCTAGAAAAAGAATTATATCGTCAGTGCAGATAATTTGACTTCCTTTTTTTTTATTTGGATGCCTTTTCTTTGTTGGATTGCTCTTGCTAGGACTTCCAGAATTATGTTGAATAGGACTGTTTAGAGTGAATATTCTTGTATTATTTTTATTCTTAAAGAGAATGCATCCAGCTTTTGCCTGTTCAGTATGATGTTGGCTGAGGATTTGTCATAGATGCCTCGTATTGAGGTATGTTTCTTGAATGCCTGGTTTTTTGAGAATATGTTAATGAGTCAGCATTCAATTTTCTTGAATGCTATTTCTGCATATACTGTGGTATAATTTTTTGCTTAAAATTATCTTCACATGGTGAGTTACAGTTATTAGCTTGCATATGATGAAATATTCTTGCATTCATAGAATAAAGCTCACGTGATTGTGGCAAAATAACTTTCTTTCTTTATGAACTCAGCTTCCTAGTATTTCACTGAGGATTTTTGTTTCAATGTTCACCAGGAATATAGGCCTGTAGTTGTTTTTGTTGTTGTGCTGTCTTCACTACATTTGGTATCAAAATGATACTAATTTTACTTAGTAAGTTAGGGTGGAATCCCACCTTGGTATTTTTTTTGGAAAACCATCAGCACCACTAGGACCAGCTCATCTTTGCATATGTGGTAAAATTTTCTGTGGATTCATATGATCCAGGACTTTTTGTGGTTGGTAGTTATTTTTTCTAATTACTAATTTAATTTCATTATACATTTTAAGAATTTTTGCTCTCTTCAAGACTTCTGTTTATTTCTAGTTCAATCTTAGAAGTGGTATGTATCCATAGGTTTATCTACTTTCTCTAAATTTTGTAGTTTCCATGCATAGAGATAGATGTTCAGAGATAGAATTAGTTGTGATTTCACAACTCTATTTAAACAGATGCAGAATAAAAGTTTGAAAAAATTCAACATTCCCTTATAATAAATCTGAAAAAAAAATAGATATAGGAGAAATGCACCTCAAGCTAATACCATTTACAAAAAAAAAAAAAAAATGCACAGTTAACTACATACTAAACCAAAAAAAGTTTAAGATTTTACTCTAAGAGCAAGAACAAGACAAGGATGCCCACTTTTTTAGTCTTACTAAACATAAGTGAGAAGAGAATAAAACCAAATGCATCCAAATTGGAAAAAGTAAGTTCAATTATCCCTGTTTAATAATCTTCTATTTCTATATGTAATCTTAAGTATAGAAAGGCCTAAGACATTACTGAAAACTACTATAATAAACAAATTCATTAAACTTACAGAATACAAAAGCAACACCCAAAATTCAGTAGCATTTCTATATAGAATATGTCAAAATGAAATTTAAAAACAATTCCATCTAAAAAAACTTTAGTAACTGTACTTTGAAATACATTTAACCAAAAAGTTGAAAGACCTGTAAATTATAATCTAAAGAACAGTAAAGTAATAAACTAAATACATTTTATACAAATGTAAAGGTGACAATTTCTTAGGGAAAGAACAGTATCTTTAATAAACGGTGTTAAGAAAACTTTACATCCACAAACACAGCAATAAAATGAGACCTTAATCTCACACCACATATAAAAATCAACTCAAAAACATTAGGCCTGAAACTCTAAAATTTCTACCAAAAAAATACAGTGAAAGCACAATAACATTGGCGTGGGCAGTGAATTTATTTAACCTCAAAATCCCAGATAACCAAAGGAAAAATAGATTACTCCGATTATTATTATTTTTTTTTCTGAGATGGAGTCTCGATCTTTTGCCTATGCTGGAGTGCAGTGGCATGATCTCGGCTCACTGCAAGCTCCGCCTCCCAGGTTCACGCCATTCTCCTGCCTCAGCCTCCGGAGTAGCTGGGACTACAGGCGCCCGCCACATGGCCCAGCTAGTTTTTTGTATTTTTTAGTAGAGACGGGGGTTTCACCATGTTAGCCAGGATGGTGTCGATCTCCTGACCTCGTGATCCGCCCGTCTCGGCCTCCCAAAGTGCTGGGATTACAGGCTTGAGCCACCGCGCCCGGCTCACATTACTTCTAATTAAAAAGCTGCTGCACAGAATCTGATAGAATAGAATGAGACAACTAAAAAATGGGACAAAATATTTGCAAATCATACATGTGACAAGAGGTTAATATCAAAAAATGTAAGAAACTCAACTATACAACAAAAAACAAATAACGACTAAAAATAAGCAAAAAGCTTAAATAATTTTAAGAAAAGACATATACATGGCCAAAAAATATAATAAAAAATGCTCAATGTCAATTATTATCAGAGAGAGGCATGCCCCCCCCCAAAAATATGAGATATCAGCTCACTACTGATAGAATGATTTTTATTAAAAATAAAAGAAAGTCTTGGCATAGATGTGAAGAAAAGGGAATGCTTCCATACTGTTGATTTTAATGTAAATGAGGACAGCCATGATGAAAAACAAAAGCGATCTCACAAAAAAACATAAAATTCAAAACTATTACATAATATAAGAATTTCAGTATTGGACATATATCCACAACAAATAAAATCAGGATGAAGAAACATTTGCACTTCTATATTGTTTGCAGCACTCCTCACAATAGCCAAAATACAGTCAATAGTTTGACATCTAATGAGTAAATAAAGACAATATGGTATACTTATACAATACTATTCATCTTTTAAAAAAGAAAATTCTACTACTTTCAATAACATGGATTAACCTGGAGAACATTATATTCATTTAAATTAGCCAGGCACAGAATTAATAATATCTTATGATATCACTTACACATAAATTCTAAAAAACAATGTTATTGCTGTAGAGAATATAATGGTGAATGCCAGATGCCAAGGTATTTAGAAGAAATGGAGTGTTGGAAAAAAAGATATAAAATTATAGTTGAATAGGAGGAATAAGTTCAAAAGATTTGTTACACAGCACAGTGATTATAGTTCATTATAATGTATTTCTATTTTTGAAAAATGTTAAGACAATGCCACGTGACCTCTCAACAAAAATATTAACTATGTGAGGTAAAGCATTAATTACCTAGAATTAAGCACGTGACAATGTATACATACTTCAAAATACTGTTTTGCAGAATACGCATTTTATCTGTCAACTTGAAAATATATTTTTAGCTTGGCATGGTGACTCATGTCTATAATCCCAGTGCTTTGAGAGGCAAAGGTAGGCAGATCACTTGAGGTCAGGAGTTCAAAACCAGCCTGGCTAACATGGTGAAACCATGTCTCTACCAAAAATACAACAATTAGCCAGGAGTGGTGGTGCATGCCTGTAGCCTCAGCTACTCAGAAGGCTGAGGCAGGAGAATCACTTAAACCCAGAGGGTGGACGCTGCACTGCACTCCAGCCTGGAGTACGGAGTGAGACTGTCTCAAAATAATAATAATAATAATAAAATAAAAATAAATAAATAAATAAATATATATATATATTTAACTGTATGCAGTGGCTCACACCTGTAATCACACCTACTCGAGAATTTGAGGCATGAGAATTGCTTGACACTGAAATGCAGAAGTTTTAGTGAGCTGAGACTGTGCCACTGCACTTCAACCTGGGTGACAGAGCAAGACTCTTGTCTAAAAATTATCTCTCTATATAAAATTATATGTATTATATATAATAATTATAATTATGTTATAAATATACATTATATATAATTATATATAACATATTAATAACAATGTTTCAGATACTGTATTTTTGTCATTAACAGCTGAATAGTATCAAAAATATATAGTTTTTGTGCTGTTTTTGTCATTTGTCAGCCATGAACATAGGAACTCTCATATTTATTTATTTATTATTTATTTATTTTTAGATGGAGTTTTGCCCTTGTCACCCAGGCTGGAGTGCAACGGCAAAATCTTGGCTCACTACAACTTCCACCTCCTGGATTCAAGCAATTCTTCTGCTACAACCTCCTGAGTAGCTGGGACTACAGGCGCCTGCCACCATGCCCAGCTAATTTTGGTATCTTTAGTAGAGTCAGGGCTTCACCATGGTGGCCAGGCTGGTCTCGAACTCCTAACCTCAGGTGATCTACCCACCTTAGCCTTCCAAAGTGCTGGGATTACAGGCATCAGCCACCATGCCCGGATGAAGAACTCTGATATTTAACAGCATTTTCGGATCCAGCAGAGTGTATGGGAAGAGCCAATGTAAGTTAGGGCTTTTAATTCGAGCATGGGGCACCTGGAGTTTCTGTTGTTGATGGTAATAGTATGAAAAACACTAAAAGGTGAAGTTGCTGCTTATGGTCCCATGAATGGCCACTCTGTGAACACAGTAAACTAGCTTTTATGCAAAGTAACAGCAAATATTTTAGCCCAAAAGCAGCCATGTTCTCCAAAAGTTTTCCAGAGAAAATGACCAAGGAGTTGACTACAGTTGGGTGACCAAGAATAAAAACTGTAAGGCCAGGCGTGGTGGCTCAAGCCTGTAATCCCAGCACTTTGGGAGGCCGAGACGGGTGGATCACGAGGTCAGGAGATCGAGACCATCCTGGTGAACACGGTGAAACCCCGTATCTACTAAAAAATACAAAAAACTAGCCGGGTGAGGTGGTGGGCGCCTGTAGTCCCAGCTACTTGGGAGGCTGAGCCAGGAGAATGACGTGAACCTGGGAGGCGGAGCTTGCAGTGAGCTGAGATCCGGCCACTGCACTCCAGCCTGGGCGACAGAGCGAGACTCCGTCTCAAAAAAAAAAAAAAAAGAATAAAAACTGTAGACTAGAAAAAATGAGAAATTCCTCCAAATTGTAGTATCAACATGAAAACAAAAAATATTACTTCAAATATCAAGTCCACAGATGTCATTTTATTATTTTGCCAACTTTAACATTCACACTTAAAAACTAAAAATTCGGCACAGAAACATAAGTAGTTGTCCTATATTATAAAAAAGTAAATTTGAAATTGTTCACTTACAATCAACTCTCTTAAAAATTAAATTTCTAAGATACATATTTTAGTACACTATATTTATCACAGTTTGTGTGAGAATCTAATATGGTTATTTATTTATTTATTAGACAGAGTCTTGCTCTGTCACCAGGCTAGAGTACAGTGGCACAATCTGGGGTCACTGCAATCTCTGCCTCTTGGGTTCAAATGATTCCCCTGCCTCAGCCTCCCAAGTAGCTGGGACTACAGGTACGCAATACCACACAGGGCTAATTTTTTTGTATTTCAGTAGAGACAAGGTTTCACCATGTTGGCCAGGATGGTCTTGATCTCCTGATGTCATGATCCACCTGCCTCAGCCTCCCAAATTGCCAGGATTACAGGCTTGAGCCAACGAGCCTGGTTGGTTTTTCCTTTACAAACAAATAAAACCATGCTAATTGATATATTCTTCTCACTTCTGGAAAGTGTAAATCTTTTATTTTAATTAACTGATCTGAAAGTTATATTGATAAGCAAACTCTCTGGTTAAAACCAATTTTTCAGTGCATTAAAAACTATCAACTTTCTCATCAGAACCTACAATGTACCACGTGACATGACATGGTATAGAGACAACAGTGAGAACCTGCAGCCATAACAGAACAAGAAGAAAAAGGGCTGTGAGACATACATAGTTAGAATAAACATAAAAAGTGGGGGGTGGGGGAGAAGATAATTAAAGCAGCAGAATTTATTTTTAAATTCAGCATGACTCAGCTTTATAGTCTGGAAAAAAAAGTATCCTCTCCATATCAAAAATCAGTGTTATATTTTCATCACTGATTTTTTTTTTGACAGAGTCTCACTCTGTCACCCAGGCTACAGTGCAATGGTGCTATCTCAGCTCACTGCAACCTCTGCCTCCTGCATTCAAGCAATTCTTGTGTCTCAGCCTCTCAAGTAGCTGGGATTACAGGCCACTGACATCATGCCTGGCTAATTTTTGTATTATTGTAGAGCCGGGGTTTCACCATGTTGGCCAGGCTGGTCTTGAATTCCTGACCTCAGGTGATCTACCCACCTCAGCCTCCCAAAGTATTGGGATTACAGGTGTGAGCCACCACACTCAGCTGATATTTTCTATATCTGACTCAAAGTTACAAACTAATTTCAGCACAAATATTTTTTCTTATTATGGAGCATCTGTTACACAGCAAGCACTGTCATGGTTGATATATTCATATATACTTTTTTTTTTTTTTGAGACAGAGTCTCGCTCTGTCGCCCAGGCTGGAGTGCAGTGGCCGGATCTCAGCTCACTGCAAGCTCCGCCTCCCGGGTTCACGCCATTCTCCTGCCTCAGCCTCATATATAAAAACATCCTCATGACTTATGAAACTTTCCTAGCATTTACCTGAACAAATTGACTCGATAAATAAATTCACTTATGTCAATTGTAAAAATGTTTTAAAAACACAGTAATTAAATAAAAGTAGGCTTCGCTGGATGCGGTGACTCGCATCTGTAATCCCAGAACTTTGGGAGGCCAAGGTAGGTGGATCACTTGAGGTCAGGAGTTTGAGACCAGCCTGGCCAACATGGTGAAACCTTATCTCTACTAAAATTACAAAAATTAGCTGGGTGTGGTAGCAGATGCCTGTAATCCCGTCTACTCAGAAGGCTGAAGCAGGAGAATCACTCAAACTCAGGAGGTGGAGGTTGCAGTGAGCTGAGATTGTGCCATTGCACTGTAGCCTGGGTGACAGTAGTGAAACTTCACGTCCAGAAAAAAAAAAGTAGGCTTATATAACTTTCTACACTTAAAAGAACAAAATGGAATGTTCTAACTAAATAAAACTTAATACACTAATGGAATTACATTTGAAAATTATTTTGTGTGTACTACTAAATTTCATAAAAATAATTCCTATAGTAACTGACCAGCTAACATAACAAATACTTTATAAATTATAAAACAAAAAGAAATAAGAATCAAGAAAATCATACATCTGAGTACCAGAAAAGTAAAAACAGGATTTTCATGAAGAGATTCTGAGCTGTAAGCCGTAAGAATTTACAGAAATAAATTTAATACACTTTAAAGGTTTATATTTTCTGAAAGATCTTTTGATAGTAATTGCACAGTATTAACTCTCTGATGTTAAGATGTGAGCAGGTATTAATAGCTTTGTCACATTCTGTATATTTGTATAATTTGTCTCAAATATAAATTATTTCTTGTACATTAAGGTGTGAGCAAAAGTGTGAGCCTTTAGCAAACCAGAGAGTTTGCTTATCACACTTTAGGTGTGAGCATTAAGAAGGTGTCAAAAGTTTTGACACATTCTTCACACTTGTAGGAGTTGCCTCCAGTATAAAGTATCTTACCTACAATCAAGTGAGACAACATATTTCTAGGAGTTCTCACCAGCATTATTTATGTTAAGGCAAGTTTGACATTTGGTAAAAAGCATTGTCACATCTTTAAGCTTTATGGTACTTCTTTAGTATGAATTAGATTATATCTGTTAAAAATTAAGGACTTGTTAAAGTCTTTGCCACATTCTTCACATTTGTAGGGTTTTTCTCTAGTATGAATTATCTTATGTTTACTAAGGATTGAATACTAGTTAAAAGCTTTGCCACATTCTTCATATTTGTAAGGTTTCCTTTTAGTATGAATTATCATATGTTTAGTAAGGGTTGAGGATTGGCTAAATCCTTTGCCACATTGTTTACATTTGTAAAGTTTCTCCAGTATGAATTATCTTATGTGTATTGGTTAAAGGTTTTGCCACATTCTTCACATTTGTAGGGTTTCTCTCCAGTGTGAATTACCTTATGTCTAGTAAGGTGTGAGGACTGACTGAAGGCTTTGCCACATTCTTCACATTTGTAGGGTTTCTCTCCAGTATGAACTCTCTTATGTGTAGCAAAGTATGAGGACCCGGTAAAGGTGTTGCCACATTGTTTACATTTGTAGGGTTTCTCTCCACTATGAATTCTCTTATGTTGAATAAGGCTTGAGGACAGAGTAAAAGTTTTGCCACATTCTTCACATTTGTAGGGTTTCTCTCCAGTATGAATTCTCTTATGTTGAATAAGGCTTGAGGACAGAGTAAAAGTTTTGCCACATTCTTCACATTTGTAGGGTTTCTCTCCAGTATGAATTCTCTTATGTCGAGTAAGGGCTGAGGACCAGTTGCAGGCTTTGCCACATTCTTCACATTTGTAACAATTCACACTAGTATGATGTCTTTCATGTTGAGTTAGGTGTGAAAGCATGCTAAATAATTTGCCACATTCTTTACATTTGAAAGAATTATTTCCAGTATGTCTTGTCTTATGGCTATTTGAACTTGAAAATTTATGAAAGACTTTCACATAATTATCACACTGAAATATTTTGCTTGGGGTTTTTGTCAAACATTGGTTAAGTTCATCATAACCTCGTTGGCGCATCTTACACTCATCCACACTTTCACAGCCTTTCCTTAATTGTAAATTGTCATGTTCATATTTTCCATATCTTTTCAGTATTACTTTTTGGAAAGAATCTTTTATGCCCTGCTGTGGCCATAGGTCTTGGGCAAAATGAGAACACACAACTGAAGGAAAAAAAAAAATTGCTTCACTTACTGGACTCAGATGGATATCCTTAACAACTCTAAGCTATAAAATTATACAAACTACATAAGCAAGATGGCATAGCAAAATGCCACAAGCCATAATTACTTCATAGACATATAAATGTAACAAAAACATACAGACCAAAATACATTTGTGGAAAATTTACAAATGAGTTAAGTATGTGCAGTGCCCCAGGTAAGCACAATGCAAAGAGCCTCATATGATGAAGAGAAAAGTTTGTTACATCTACCCCAAACAGCTCTTCCAGGTCCACAATATACCAAAGAGCCTTTACAAGTAAATTGTAAGCTCCTGAATTCTTGTTTAAAAGACAAGTAAAATACTGGCACATACATCTTTATCTCTGTCTTCTAGGGGCTTTTCCAGACACTTTTTTCTGTCTTCAATGACATAAAGTGCTAAAAGAACTGGTCATATACTTTGGAATGACACTTTGAGTCTACTGAGACTAAAGGTAAATGTTACAGCAGTAGAGAGACTGCAGTGCCGCAGACAGGGAACAGGTGTAGCAAGTGATGACTATAGAGAAGAAACATGAATAAACTCCTTTAACTAGAAAGTAAACACTAAATTCAGGGAAGACACGTCATAAGAACGTGTTTGACGGACTCCCAGAATCACTAACCAAGACAACTGTTTTCAGACTATGCCAGAACAAAGCTACACTATAAATATTGTGACAGGAAACTTTTATTAATGTCCAAATCTCGAAGATTACAATGTATACAAAATAGGTCACTACAGTCCCATCAAGAATATTATAAAATGTTCAGAAAGAAATTATAAAAAAGATGTATATTTTAATTTTAAAAATTGAAAATAAATTGAATACTCAATGAGTGAAATAAAAACACAGACAACCATAGAAAAATAGAAAAATGAAGTTAACAAAAAGTATTAAAATATCAAAAAAAAAAACAAATTGTGGAGGTAAAAAATACAAAAAGAAATAATAACTAAAGGCTGGGTGTGGTGGCTCATGTCTATAATCCCAGCACTTTGGGAGACTAAGGTGAGTGGATCACAAGGTCAGGAATTCAACACCAGCCTGGCCAAGATGGTGAAACCCCGTCTCTACTAAAAATACAAAAATTAGCCAGGCATGGTGGCAGGCACCTGTAATCCCAGATACTCGGGAGGCTGAGGCAGAGAACTGCTTGAAATCGGGAGGCGGAAGTTGCAGTGAGACAAGATCGTGCCACTGCACTCCAGCCTGGGCTACAGAGCGAGACTCCATCTCAAAAAAAGAAAGAAAAGAAAAGAAAGAAATTACAACTAAAAAATTCTACAAGTAAGAAAAAAACTAAAAATGAAGAAGCTCAACAAACAAACTAGGATACACACAAAATATTTATAGCAAACACATATATAAGCACATTTTTAAAAGTCACAGACAAGAGAATCTTGAAGACTGCAAGAAAAAAGTTCTGTATCATTTACAAGCATAGTCTTTCAGACAACTGGTGAATTGTCAAAAAAATTTTGCAGGTCAGAAGAAAACTGCGTGATATAGTCAAAGTCCTGAAAAACTAGCTATCAACTCAGAATAATACCATCAGTAAATCTTTCCTGACAAAAATAAAAGAAACAACCTTCCAAAGTAACCAAATCTGAAAAGGCATATTGGCACTGCATGTGCCCTATGTATAAACGACATCGAAAGCAGTTTCTTCCACTGAAACAACATGAATCAAGAAAATAACACAGGCCAGGTGTGATAACTCACACCTGTAATCCCAGCACTTTGGGAGGCCGAGACGGATTACGTGAGGTCAGAAGTTCAAGACCAGCCTGGCCAACATGGCAAAACCCCGTCTCCACTAAAAATACAAAAATTAGCCAGGTGTGGTGGTGTACACCTATAATTCCAGCTACTCAGGAGGATGAGGAAGGAAAATCACTTGAATCAGGGAGGCAGAGGTTGCAGTGAGCCAAGATTGTACCACTGTACTCTATCCTAGGTGACAGAACGAGAGTCCATCTCAAAAAAAGAAAAAGAAAAAGAAAATAACGCCGGGCGTGGTGGCTCAAGCCTGTAATCCCAGCACTTTGGGAGGCCGAGACAGGTGGATCACGAGGTCAGGAGATCAAGACCATCCTGGCTATCACGGTGAAACCCTATCTCTACTAAAGAATAAAAAAAGCTAGCCGGGCGCCTGTAGTCCCAGCTACTTGGGAGGCTGAGGCAGGAGAATGGCGTAAACCCGGGAGGTGGAGCCTGCAGTGAGCCAAGATCGCGCCACTGCACTCCAGCCTGGGTGACAGAGCGAGACTCCGTCTCAAAAAAAAAAAAAAAGAAAAAAAAGAAAATAACACATAATCATATACAAATACATTATTTTCTGCACATTCACAAAAATGAACATCTTACCATTGTTATAATTGTGCAAAAAACATTGTAAATTATTCCACAACATTTTAAAAAATTCTAGGGAATATAGAAATAAAAAATTGAGGAAGAATTTTTGTATTCAACTAAAGTTCATTTTTTACTAGATTAAAATATATCCTTATATCTTTTAGAAGTTTTGTGTAACCCCAAGGTAACACAAAGAATATATGTTTAGATACACAAAACAGAATAAGTAAAAGCACATTAACACAAAAATGAAACGGACACAAAAGAGGAAAGAAAGAGAGAAAATGAGGGACAAAAATACAAGAATCAAATAAAACAAAAAATTATTAAGATTTTCTGTTTCAGAAAAATTATTTAAATACATATATATATACAATTAGCTTTCCAATCAAGGGACATATTTGCAATAAAAGGATTTACTAAAAAATTTTAAAAACCAAAATCCAACTTGTTTTCATGCAAGTGTCAGCTGAGATCTAATGACAAAAAAAGACTGAAAGTGGGGGGTTGGGCGCGGTGGCTCAAGCCTGTAATCCCAGCACTTTGGGAGGCCGAGACGGGTGGATCACGAGGTCAGGAGATCGAGACCATCCTGGCGAACACGGTGAAACCCCGTCTCTACTAAAAAATACAAAAAAACTAGCCGGGCGAGGTGGCGGGCGCCTGTAGTCCCATCTACTCAGGAGGCTGAGGCAGGAGAATGGCATAAACGCCGGGAGGCGGAGCTTGTAGTGAGCCAAGATCTGGCCACTGCACTCCAGCCTGGGCGACAGAGCAAGATTCCATCTCAAAAAAAAAAAAAAAAAAAAAAAGACTGAAAGTGGCAAGATGGACATAAACATTCTATGCAGATATTAACCAAATGAGAGCAGAAGAGATCAAAATAATATTATTACATGAGCTATAAGTCAAAAACTGTCATATTTTAAAAAATGTATTCTAAGTCAAATCTACAAGGAGACAAAGAAGGAAATTAAACAAGAATAGATTCATTTACTGGAAACATAACAAATTTGTCTCTGTGTATGTGTGTGTGTGTGTGCGTGTGTGTCACATTTGGCTTTCAAACATATAAAGCAAATATTGACAGAAATAAACACATAGAGAGCAATATAATTACAGTAGGATATTTTAATATCCCCTTTTCTGTAATAAAAATAAAACAAGGTAAAATATTAGTAATAAAAGAGAAAGCTTGAAGGCACTATAAAACATGTATTTCTAAAAGAAGTGTAGGCGAAGGATTACCCAGGTGTCGAGGCAAGAGACTAAATGCACAAACTGTTGCAGTATAATTAAGAAAATAATTAGAAGAATAGTTATAATACAAATTAGATATACAGATGATCATGGACATTATTAATCATTAGTATAAACATTATTAATCATTAGCTTTTAATACTACTTTTTGTCATATTACTAATATAACTAAGGAATAACCGGCGGGTATATGGTCAAGTGCTGAAGGGACATTGTGAGAAGTGACCTAGAAGGCAAGAGGTGAACCCTCTGTCATGCCCGCATAAGGGCTACTTGAGGGCCCCTTGGTCAAGCGGTAATGCCAGTGCCTGGGAAGGCACCCTTTACTTAGCAGACGGTGAAAGGGCATCTCCTTTCCTTGGAGGAGTCAGGACACACTCTGCTCCACCAGCTTCTTGTGGGAGGCTGGATATTATCCAGGTCTGCCCAAAGTTATCCAGAGGCATAAACCCCTCCCTATGATGCTGTGCTTCAATGGTCATGCTCCTCGTCCACTTCCATGTTCCTCCCATACTCCTGGTTCCTCTTTAAAGTTCTTAGTAGACAGCAGTAAAAGAAATAGTGAAAGTCTTAAAGTCTTTGATCTTTCTTATAACTGCATAAAAGAAAACGCTGACGTATGCTGCCTTCCCTCTCTACTCTGGTGACCTAAAAGGGAAGGGCCACCTGTCTCATGATCATGTGGCTTGCTTGACCTTATCAATCACCTGGATGGCTCACCCTCCTTACCCTGCCCCCTTGTCTTGTATGCAATAAATATCAGCATGCCCAGCCATTTGGGGCCACTGCCGGTCTCCGTGTCTTGGTGGTAGTGGTCCCTTAGACCCAGCTGTTTTCTCTTTATCTCTTTGCCTTGTGTCTTTATTTCTTACAATCTATCATCTCTGCACATGGGGAGAACACCCGCAAAGCCCTGTAGGGCTGGACCCTACATCTGGTGCTCCAACATGAATTCACTGTGTGAAGTTGCACTTTGAGCATGGGACCCAGCGGAGGACTTTCAATGACAGATTGCTGAGGATTGTGGTCATTAAGCTTGGTGGTAAGCTTGGGCACTCAGAGTATCTCAGGGACACCATGGGACAAGCCAGTACTAAGTACTCAGCCTATTTAAACTTCATAAAAACCCTTCTTAAAGAAGGAGGAATTTCAATTTCCTCTGACAAGCTAATTGAACTCCTTGAGGTTGTCGATCTCATTTGCCCTTGGTTTCCAACTGAGGGAACTCTAGAACTTAAAGATTGGGAAGAGGTGGGCTGATAGTTTAAAATTGCTCATAGAAGGGGACATGTTATCCCGCCGGCCATTTGGACAGTTTGGTCCTCGGTTCACTCCATCTTAGAATCACTGCAGCCACAGGAGGAAGGAATGGAGGGTACTCTACCTTTCCTCTCCTCCAAAGAGGTTGAGGAAATCCTCAGTACTCTCTCCAGAGGACACTGCACAACTTGAGGCTGTCATTTTAGAAATGGACCTCCACTCTGATATTCCTTTGGCACCACCAAATACACCACAGCCTACTCTGCCTACCACGCCCCCAATATTGCTTTATGAGGACCTTATGAAAGATCTCCTTACCCTAGATCCAAAAAATCCCTCTGAAATGTACTATCAGCAGCCATTGCAGCTGGAACCTCCCGTACTGTCTCAGTCCTGCTGTAGGGCTCTCAACCATCCATCTGTTTTGCCTGGTTATAAGGTTCTCAACTCTATCCCTGTTCGGCCTGGTAATGAGGCCCTCAACACTATATCTGCCTTTCCTCCTATGCATCAGGCTCCACAGAAGTCTGACCTGCTGTCCGTGCACCAGTCTGGAATTCAGGTCCTGCAGTCCATGCAACAGCCTGGAGTTCAGGCCCCTGAAAGACCTGCAAAGCAGGCAACTGTGCATCAGCTTGGCTTAAAGGCTCTCAACTTCTTCTCTATTCAAAACTCCAATTTATTTTCTGCTTCTGGTCCTGTCACAACTGCTGTTGCTACCCATAAGCAACAGGTTACATACATTCCTGAGAATGACACCCCTCTTATGAGGGTCATTTCTCAGGCAAGGAAAGATGGGGATCCCAAGGCATGGCAGTTTCCTTTTATTCTACA
The DNA here is from genome assembly GCF_002776525.5 of Piliocolobus tephrosceles. Taxonomy (NCBI): domain Eukaryota; kingdom Metazoa; phylum Chordata; class Mammalia; order Primates; family Cercopithecidae; genus Piliocolobus; species Piliocolobus tephrosceles. The sequence goes on along the minus strand of NC_045454.1, from coordinate 31,417,515 downwards.
ATCTCCTATGCCTGCCGCCCCTGTTCCAGCCACTCCTGTTCCAGCCGCCCCTGCTCCAGCTGCGCAGGATCAGTCACAGCCTGCTGACCAAGGTCAGCAGGCGGCTGATCCCGCTGCTCCTCCACACCCGCAGCTCAATGATCAGGCTCCTCAGCTGGTGCAACAAGGGCTCGCTGTTGCAGCACAGCCAGTTCCTGCCATACCTGCTGTTCGGGCTGTGGTGCAACCTGATCCTTTACACCCTGGTGGGGTCCACTTATGACCTGCTACTTGGGAAAGTTTTTCTTTCAAATTCCTTGAAGATTTCAAAGTCGGTTAAACAATATGGTACTAATTCCCCGTTCATCCATTCCACCTTAAAATCCTTAGCGGAAGATAAATGTTTGGTGCCTTATGACTGGGAAATTCTAGCAAAATCTGTCTTATCTAAATCTCAATATTTACAATTTGGGACACGGTGGGCTGATGCTGTCCAGGATCGCGTCCACCTTAATCAGGGCTCTAATCCTCCCGTCAATGTCACAACTGACCAGTTACTGGGAATGGGGTAGTGGGCTGCAATTAGAAACCAAACTATATTGAATGATGAAGTCAATGAGCAACTCTGAAAATGCTGCCTGGATGCTTGGGATAAGATTCAGGATGATGGCACTAGATGTCCATCCTTTACAACCATTAGATAAATGCAAAATGAACCATACCCTGACTTCATTGCCTGTCTTCAGGATGCAGTAGAAAAGGCTATTCCTGATGGAAATGGCCAATGTTTGGTTGTGGAACTCATGGCTTATTAACAAGCAAATCCAGACTGTCAGGCTACTGTTCGTTCTGTAAAAGGTAAAATCCCACCACGAAGTGATTTAATCACATCTAATATTAAAGCATGTGACTGTGTTGGAGGAACTTTACATACTGCTATGGCCATGGTTCAGGCTATGGCCAGCATTAGAATGCCTGGACAATTTCCTGGTAATTGTTTTCACTGTGGCCAATCTGGACATACCAGAAAAAAATGTCCTCGGCATTCAGACCACCACCCAGTACAACACCAACCCCAAAAGGCCGTACAACAGCAAGTCCCACCATTCACACCATGCCCAAGATGCCATAAAGGCAATCACTGGGCAGCTCACTGCCACTCGAAATTCGACATTGATGGCAACCCTTTACAGCCACTTCAAAACCAGGGAAATGGGGAGAGGGGTCAGCCCCAGGCCCTTCCAAACAATGGGGCATTCCCCAACTCCCAGCCTTGGCCTTCCAGCCAGATGGGTACACTCCCAGCCCAACCAATCAATCCAACCACAGTTTCCACTACAACCATTTGTCCCACAAGCACAGATGTCACAACCCCAACAAGGATCTCAGTTCAATGCTTGTCCCCCGCCACTATAGGATCTGCTGCAGTAGATCTCTGCTATATTAGGGACATTTTCCTTTTGCCTGGAGAGTCACCAATCGCTGTTCCCATGGGTGTTTTTGGGCCCTTGCCACTTGGCTCTATTGGTTTATTGCTTGGTCACTCAAGCTTAAATTTAAAAGGTGTTCAGGTACATACTGGTGTAATTGACTCTGATTACTCTGGGGAAATACACTATCATTAGTTCTTCAGTTTCTTGGCAAGGTTTGGCAGATCAAATTGCTCAACTTCTTCTGCCATACATTCCACTCGGATCCAGTTCTCATAAAAGAACTGGAGGTTTGGGGAGTACGGATCATCAGGGTAAAGTGGCATACTGGGCTAACAAAATTTCTGACACCTGACCTGTTTGTTCTGTACATATACAGGGAAAGAGATTCATGGGCATGATTGACATGGGTGCTGATGTCTCCATTATTGCTTTACATCAATGGCCTTGTCACTGGCCCAAAGAATGTGCATCCACCGGATTGGTGGGAGTTGGTCAGGCCACTGAGGTTTATGAAAGTTCCACTATTTTACATTTTACTGGCCCGGAGGGACAGACTGGTACTATTTGCCCTCTAATTACACCTATTCCAGTTAATCTCTGGAGAAGAGATCTTTTACAATGGGGTGCACAAATTTCATTTATGCATGCTACCTACAGTGAGCAAAGTAAAACATTATGACAAAAATGGGATTTGTTCAAGGCACTGGTCTGGGAAAATCGGCTCAAGGTATTACTGAGGCTATTCAACCTTCCTATAAATTCAACTCAAAAAGGCTTGGTTATTCTTTTTAGAAGTGGTCACTGTCAAGTCTCCAGATCCCATCCCTTTAACTTGGAAAACTCAGAAACTGGTTTGGGTGGATCAGTGGCCGCTCCCAAAAACTAGGCTGGAGGCTCTCCATAATTTAGTCATAGAACAGTTAGAATTGGGTCACACTGAGGAATCTTTCTCTCCATGGAATTCACCTGTCTTTGTTATCCAAAAGAAGTCTGGTAAATGGAAAATGCTCACTGATCTCAGGGCAGTTAATGCTGTACTTCAATCTACGGGGACTTTACAACCTGGCTTAACCTCCCCCTCTATGCTCCCTGAGTACTGGCCTCTAATTATCACAGATCTTAAAGATTGCTTTTTTAACATTCCACTGGCCTCTCAGGACTTTGAAAAATTTGCTTTTATCGTCCCTTCCCTCAACAATGTTGCTCCAGCTGCACGCTACCATTGGAAAGTCCTATGAGAGGGCATGCTTAATGGTCCCACTATTTGTCAGTATTTTGTGGGGCGCGTGCTTCAACCTGTCAGGGATCAGTTTCCCCAATGTTACATCATTCACTATATAGACAATATCCTCTGCACGGCCTCCGTGTGTTGTTTTGATTTCCTGCTTTTCTGTCATTCAGCAGGTCATTTCAGAAGCAGATTTGACTATTGCACCAGAAAAAAATTCAAACTTCTTTTCCTTTTCAATATTTGGGCATGCAGTTGGAAGACAAGGTGATTAAACCACAAAAAGTTTAGCTTCAGAGAGACTCCTTAAAAACCTTAAATGACTTTCAAAAATTACTTGGGGATATTAATTGGATTCGCCCTTCTTTGGGCATCCCTACATATGCTATGTCTAACCTTTTTGCCACATTACGTGGATATCCAGATTTACACAGTAAAAGGTTTCTCATACCTGAGGCTGAGTCTGAGTTATGGTTCACTGAACAAACAGTTCAACATCTCAGGTCACCAGATTCAATCCCAAATTACCTTTTACTATTTTAATTTTTCCCACTGAACACTCTTCAACAGGATTTATCATTCAGGAACACGATTTAATTGAATGGTGTTTTCTTCCCCATACCTCTCTAAGGACACTTACTGTTTACCTTGACCAAATTTCTACCCTTATTGGACAAGGCTGCTCCTGTCTGTTACGACTTTTGGGACAGGAATCTCAAAAAATTATTGTTCCCTTAAACCGTCAAGAAGTCCAACAAGCTTTTACAAATTGTGTTACTTGGCAAGTAAATTTGGACAGTTTCCCTAATATAACTGACAATCATTACAGTAACGTAAAATTATTCCAGTTCCTGAAACTCACTTCCTGGATTTTACCTAATATATTAACTGGAGTCGTTACTGTTTTTACTGACGCTTTCTCTAATGGCCGTGCTGCGTACACAGGGCCACAGGAACACGGAACATGTTCTTAACACAAGACCTATTTCTGTATAGCAAGCTAAACTTATCATTGTTATGGCTGTCCTTGAGGATTTTCCTGGGCCTGTCAACATTGTTTCCGATTCTGCATACATCATGCATGTTGCACGCAACATAGAAATGGCGTTAAGTTTTTGCCTGATGAAAGTTTACTTTCACTTTTTTAAAGATTTCAGACAATAATCAGAGCGTGCTCTGCTCCCTTTAACATTACTCATATTCGAGCCTATACATCTCTTCCAGGACATCTTTCAGCTGTAAATGCCAGAGCCTATGCTTTAGTCACATCCATTTTCACGGACATGCAAAATTTTCAAGGCCTAACTCATGCCAATGCTGCAGGACTCAGAAGCTAGCTCCCCCTCACATGAACAGGCAAAAACCATAGTATGGCACTGTTCCTCTTGCCAAGGGTTAATTTTACAGCCACTTCCTTCGGGAGTTACTCTTCGAGGCCTTTCCCCCAACGCACTATGGCACATGGACATAACCCACTTGCCAGCTTTTGGGAGACTTTCTTTCATACATGTAACAGTTGACACCTTTCCCCATTTCATCTGGGCCATGTGCCAAACAGGAGAAAGTACTGCTCATGTTAAATGACACATTCTTTTCTGTTTCTCAGTTATGGGCTGCCCCATTAAGCTTAAAACTGATAATGGTCCCGGCTGTACCAGCATTGCCTTTAAAAAGTTCACTCAAGGCCGGGCGCGGTGGCTCAAGCCTGTAATCCCAGCACTTTGGGAGGCCGAGGCGGGTGGATCACGAGGTCAGGAGATCAAGACCATCCTGGCTAACACGGTGAAACCCCGTCTCTACTAAAAAAAACACAAAAAACTAGCCGGGTGAGGTAGCGGGCGCCTGTAGTCCCAGCTACTCCGGAGGCTGAGGCAGGAGAATGGCGTAAACCC
>NC_045454.1:31411761-31412883 GCF_002776525.5 Piliocolobus tephrosceles | reverse complement strand
CAAAAAAAAAAAAAAAAAAAAAAAAAAAAAAGTTCACTCAAGCATGGGGCATTACTCACATTACCGGAATTCCCTATAATTCTCGAGGACAGGCACTAGTGGAACGAGCCAATAAATCTCTCAAAGACCAGCTTCACAAACAAGGTAACAAAAAGAAAGGGGATGCCAGTAGTCCCCATGCTCAGATAAATTTAGCTCTATTTACATTAAATTTTTTCAACTTGGCTAAGAACCAACCTTTTACAGCAGCAGAACAACACTTTACTAGTAATAAATTTGATCCACAAAAAGGCAAGTGAGTATGGTGGAAGGACACAAAAACTAATAAATGGGAATTAGGCACTGTAATAACATGGGGTAGGGGTTTCACTTGTGTCTCCCCAGGAAAGGAACAACAACCTGTTTGGGTTCCCTCCCATCCACTGAAATTGTACCATGGCTCCAGCCCTGAAGAACCATCAGAAACAAAAGGTGAAGAGCCATCAGAAATCGAAGCACAAGGCTCGTCACCTGACTAATAAAATTTATAATCCCAACTTCACATCACAGCCTCGCCCTATAACTCCCCAATACTAAAAATTCCACCCCACTGGCGTGGGGTCAGATAAAAGTAATGTCCAAAGTGGTTGAGAGACACCTGCAGGACAAAGGGATTCCAAAAACTATGAGTAATATTATCTTGGCTGCCATTCTGGTAGTTACTGCAGTGGTAAGCATATCCGAGGCTGCAGCAACTCAGAATTACACCTACTGGGCATATGTACCATTTCCCCCTTATTTGATCTGTTTCATGGATGGATTCCTCAGTGGAGATTTATACTAATGGCAGTGCATTCATGCCGGTCCCTAATGATGACAGATTTCCAGCTCAACTAGATGTTTGGACGATCGGAGGCAAGATGGTGCACTTCCGGGTTCTTCTTCACCACCAACTCTTCCCGGGTGGGCGAAAAGGCAGCCGGTGCCTGGGAAGGTGCAGACCAACTGGGCATGCGCCAGATGAAGTCAATCTGAAGAGACCAAGATTTACCTGGTCGCACCTGCCGAATGCCCCTGACACGCCCATGCCCCACCTATTGCCCTCCCACTCCTAGAAAAGCCGCTCTCCGCCATTGAGCCACG
>NC_045454.1:31370046-31411751 GCF_002776525.5 Piliocolobus tephrosceles | reverse complement strand
ATTGCCCTCCCACTCCTAGAAAAGCCGCTCTCCGCCATTGAGCCACGTGGCCTTCTCACAGCCCGGCGGACTTCCCAGCTTCCCAGTCCTGTCCCGATGTCGGAACTCCCTCGGAGAGCTTGGGGGAGGGGAACTCTGCCGGCCTTCTTTGCCGGAGGCCGACAGACTTCTTCTCCACACCTTAGGTTACTAAAATAAACTTGCAGTTTTGCGCCTGACCTTTGCCTACTTGCTGGTTCTTTTGTGCTCGCTCTGGTGGTCTTAGAAAAACAAGACAGATGGTGCCAAACCCGGGAGGAGACCCCTCCTCAGGGCCCCCAGGGTCCGGGGAGCCTCCTCCTCCTCGTTCCACGCGGCGGATGGACCAGGACCTGAGACCCGCTTCGCTCACTCTCACGGCCTCTCTGGGGTAAGTGCCCTTGTCTCCTCTTTACCTCCCTCAGCCAGAAATCCTGCACGGGTCCGAGGTCCATTTTGAGCCACTAAGTGGCTTGGGAGACCCTTGCAGGACGGAGACGTCCGCCTGAAGGTAATCTCCACTTTGGCTCCATGAGCCTCCAGTCTGTCTCTGCTGGTTCCAAAGGACGCTTTGAAGCCAGGCAGAGATCCACTTCCGTGTCCATTGTGTCCCTCGGCCAAAATCCTGCACAGGTCCGAGGTCCATTTGGAGCCACCATGTGGCTCGGAGACCCGTTCAGGACGGAGACGTCCGCCTGAAGGTAATCTCCACCTTGGCTTCAAGAGCCTCCAGTCTGTCTCTGCTGGTTCCAAAGGACGCTTTGAAGCCAGGCAGAGATCCACTTCCATTTCCATTGTGTCCATTGTGTGTCGGTAAAGAGGAAACAAATGGGAAACCCCCCCAGTCCAAATTTCCAAAGAGCACCCCCTTAGGGTGCCTCCTAGCCAATTTAAAAACCTTACAGCTTGAACAAGACCTAAGGAGGAAGCGGTTAATTTTCCTTTCCACTGTGGCGTGATCGACCTCGGCAATTTCTGCCAGCGGCTAGGCAAGTGGTCCGAAATTTACATACAAGGCTTTTAGGCCTTAGGCTCTCGTCCTTATACTCCTTCTCTCCCCGCTCTCCCCACCCCCTCCCTTCCTGCCCAGACTCCTCCTTCCTCCTCCTTATCTACTAGTAATCCACTGGGTCCAGTGCCTCCTTCGGGGCCCCCAACTGGCTGTCTTGAGTCCCCTATCTCTGCCCACACCCTCCTCCAGTGTTAGCGCCTTTGCGAGAGGTGGCTGGGGCGGAGGGGGTAGTCAGAGTACATGTCCCTTTTTCATTGGCCGATCTTTCCAAAATTGAGAAGCGTTTAGGTGATTTCTCAGCTAATTCTACCATATACATAAAGGAATTTAGATACCTTTGTCAGGCCTATGACTTAACTTGGCATGACCTCCAGGTTATCCTAACCTCTACCCTAAACTGACTGAGGTTCTAACCCAGTATACCCGGTTAGATCCGGCCTCCCCCACAGGGGCCACTATTTTGGCATCTTATTTCATTTCTCAATCAGCTCCTGACATTCGTAAAAAACTTTAAAAGGTAGAGGATGGTCCTCACGCACCAATACAAGACCTGGTTAAATTAGCCTTTAAGGTCTATAGCTCCAGAGAGGAGACAGCAGGCTTGCCTTGAACAGAAGTTACAGCTCCTAGCAGCGGCTTTACAGCCCAGTCGTAACCCCAGACCAGAGAGCACACACCCCGCAGACTCCAAAGCTACAAAAGGAGCCTGCCTGCTATAAGTGTGGCAAGGCAGGACACTATGCCAACAGGTGTCCGCAAGGTCCCCGAGCCCCAACGCAGCCTTGCTATAAGTGCAAGGCAGCAGGACATTAGGCCAGTGAATGTCCTAACCCTCGTCCACCAGCAACCCCCTGCCCTGCTTGCCAGCAGGGAGGAAACTGGAAGTTTGATTGCCCCACCCTGAGAACAGGTGCCGCGCCTCTACGTGACCCCCTTTCCCAGGATCCTGGGAGCTCCTTCCAGCTCCTACATCTGGACGATGACAACTGAAGGTGCCGAGACTCGGGGACCCCCATCACCCTCGCCGAGCCACGGGTAACTCTCCTGGTAGCAGGTAAGACAATTAATTTTTTAATCAACAGCGAGGCTACCTATTCTGTTTTGCCGTCCTTCTCTGGACCTAGCCTTCCATCCAATATTTCTGTAGTAGGAGTAAGTGGAAAGCCACCCACTCCACGAAAAACTCCACCCCTTAATTGCTGCCTGGCCAACAATTACTTTGCGCAGTCGTTCCTCATTCCCAGCTAAAAAGGGCCCCTACCGAAAGCAATCAGTGGAAATCAGTTTGGCTTTCCCCTACTCGCCTCAAACTTACTAAATTTTCTTAACTATCTCATACTCCCCAACCTTGCCAGGACCTTCCTTCTGGGTTTTGCCCATATTCCAACAAATGCTTCCATTCCTCATTCCTATACTAATACTTTGCCTTATTTTATTTTTCATCCGTGCGTCCAAATACCAACCATGGGCCCCGACCTTAACGATGCCCCTTAACAGCAGGAAGTAGCCAGACAGACCACGGCACCCCTTTATCACTATTATCAATAAAAGGTTGGACTGTTTGGACGAACGGAGGCAAGATGGTGCACTTCCGGGTTCTTCTTCACCATCAACTCTTCCCGCGCGCGCGAAAAGGCAGCCGGCGCCCGGGAGGGTGCAGACCAACTGGGCATGCGCCAGATGAAGTCAATCTGAAGAGACCAAGATTTACCTGGTCGCACCTGCCGAACGCCCCTGACAAGCCCATGCCCCACCTATTGCCCTCCCACTCCTAGAAAATCCGCTCTCTGCCATTGAGCCACGCGGCCCTCTCACAGCCCCAGTCCTGTCGGGATGTTGGGACTGTGGGAAGTCCGTCCGAGAGCCCCACGGGGGGACTCTGCCGGCCTCCTTCCCCGGAGGCCGACAGACTTCTCCCGCACACCTTAGGTTACCAAAATAAACGAGCAGTTTTGCTGTTACACTTGCCTACCCGCTGGTTCTTTTGCGCCCGCTCGGCTGGTCTTAGAAAAACAAGACACTAGACAAAGAAGGAACACCTTTTAATGTGTCCATTAGATATAAATTTCCACCACTGTGCATAGGAACTGCACCTGGTTGTTTGGCATTCTCTAATCAAAATTGGATGTGGACTGTACCAATCTCCAGTAATGATTCTTATCAGGTACATAATGTTTTCAGTAGTTGTTCTTTTCAGGATCTGACCATTAAAATAAATTCATTTGAGAAACGGAGAATTCCTGTCACAGTAAAACATAATAAAACAAAAGGATTGCCAGACTGTTTAAAATACCCTATAAAGGGATTTTTAACAATTCAAAACATTCTATGGAGTGTGGGGAAAAGAGAGGTCAGCCTGTTACTGTGTTTATATAGAAAGAAGTGTGGGGAAAAGAGAGGTCAGCCTGTTACTGTGTTTATATAGAAAGAAGTAAATTTAAGAGACTCCATTTGGCTCTGTATTTGAGATGCTGTTAATCTGTGACCCTACCCCCAACCTTGTCCTTGCAAGAGACATGTGCTGTGGTGATTTAAGGTTTAAAGGAATTTGGGCTGTAAGGAATGTGCTTTGTTAAACAAATGCCTAAGGCTGCCTGTGGTTAAAGGTCATCACCATTCTCTTAAATCTCAAGTAAGAGAAAAACATCTGTCTCCTGCCAGTCCCTGGGCAATGGAACATCTCCGTGTAAAACCTATTGTGTGCTTTGTTTACTGAGCAAAGAGAAAACTGCATTTAGGAATAAGGTGGGAATTGCTGGAGCAATACTGCTAAAAAGTTTATGGAGATGTTTGCATATGCATCTCAAGGCACAGCATTTTCCTTGAATTTATGCAGAACACAAAGATCTTTATCTGTATGTCTTACTGCTGATTTACTCTCTTATCTTTTAGGTAGTAAAGATAATCATCAACAAATACTGAGAGAACTCAGAGACGGTGCTGGTGTGGGTCCTCTGTAAGCTGAGCACTGGCCCCCTGGGCCCCGCTTTTCTTTCTCTATACTTTGTGTCTTATTTCTTTTCTCAAGTCTCTCGTTCCACCTAACGAGAAGCACCCACAGGTGTGGAGGGGCAGGCCACTCCTTCAATGGAGTGACTGCGATGCTCCAAAAGCAGCAGTGCTACAGAGTCCAATCACAGATGTTGTCATTGACCAGGCCCCAAAAGGGTATTATTGGTGAGACTGCTCTGGCCAAAATACCCAATGTTCTGAGTTTAACTATTTAATAGATTATGAAGAAAAAGGCTGGCAGTCCTACTAGAGGGAATGGGTGTCTCCTTACCCATTCAAATGGTTAGACAAGGGCATCATTTCTCCTAGACCAAAAATGATTCATCCTATAGTTACCCCGGAACATCCTGAATTGTGGAGGTTGGCTGCAGCCATGTCTGGAATCAGATTATGGAAGTGAAAGGTTGTGGAAAAATACTGGTTGTACATCCCCTCCCCTACTTCCCTGAGGGTTAAGCAAAACAGGTTTATCTGGAAAAACCCATGACCATTCGTGAGGGTTAAGCAAAACAGGAGACCCGTGACCGTTTGTGGTTAAAGGAAAAAGGGGCAGGACCCAATCACACACTGCCAAATATTAAAAGTGTAAATGTCACCCAATCATGTGCCTGTAACTGCAAAAATCCCCAGTGTTTCTGTAACCCTGTTTGTAACCTGCTATAAAAAGACTGCAAAAACCACACTCGGGGCTCTCTCCAGGTTAACCTAGCCTGGTGGAGGGACCGGGTTTGAACTCGCAATAAAGTGGCCCTTGCTGCTTGGCTTTGATTCCGGACTCTGGTGGTGACTTCTGGGGAACCTTGCAACTCTGGGCATAACAGAAGCAAATTATCAAAAAATTCTTCCAAATACCAAAACAAACATGTATAAGATCACTTTAATGTCTGAAAGGGTGGTACCCATTAGGAGCTGTGTTAAACCACCATATATGTTATTGGTTGGAAACATAATTATCACCCCAATAGCCAAACTATTGAATGCAATAACTGCAAATTGTTTACGTGCACTGATGCAACATTTGATCCAAAAACAGGTGTTCTCCTGGTCAGAGCCAGGGAAGGAGTATGGATACCAGTTTCTTTACACAGCCCCTGGGAATCTTCTCCTTCTATTCATATAGTCAATGAAGTCCTTAAAGGGATCCTTAAAAGAACTAGTAGATTCATTTTTACTCTCATTGACATGATTGCAGGTTTAATTGCTGTTACTACAACAGCGGCTACTGCTGGAGTAGCCATTCATAACTCGGTTCAGACTGCTCATTATGTGGAAACAAGGCAAAAAAAAATTCCACCTGACTTTGGAATTCTCAGGCTCAGATTGATTAAAAACTGGCCAATCAAATTAATGATCTCCACCAGAGTGTCATCTGGTTGGGATACAGAATGATGAATTTAGAACACCAAATGCAACTACAATATGATTGGAATACTTCTGATTATTGCATAATGCCTTATGCTTACAAAGAAGATCAACATAGTTGGGAAAAAGTCCAAAGGCATCTAAAAGCCTGGGATGATAATTTAATCTTAGACATTTCAACACTGAAGGAGCAAATTTTTGAGGATTCCCAGGCTCACTTAACTACCGTTCCTGGTTCTGACATATTTGAAAGAATGACAAAAGGACTATGTGATCTAAATCCTTTCAAGTGGATCAAACCCATTGGAGGTTCACTTTTGTTATTGGCATTACTAATACTAGTGTGTTTATGTTGTTTGCTTTTAGTCTGCAGGTGTCTCCACAGAGTCCAACGAAAAGCTCAAAGCCAGCGACAAGCAATGATGATAATGACAATCCTAATTAATAAAAAGGGGGGAGATGTGGGCAGAGGATTACCCAGGTGCCCAGGCAGGAGACTGAAGGCACAAATTGTTGTAGTATAAAAAAGAAAATAGTTAAAAGAATAGTTACAATACAAATTAGATATGGAGATGATCATGGACATTATTAATCATTAGTATAAACATTATTAATCATTAGCTTTTAACGTTACTCTTTGTTGTATTACTAATATAACCAAGGAATAACCGGCGGGTATAGGGCCAGGTGCTGAAGGGACATTGTGAGAAGTGATCTAGAAGGCAAGAGGTGAACCCTCTGTCACACCTGCATAAGGGCCACTTGAGGGCTCCTTGGTCAAGCAGTAACACCAGTGCCTGAGAAGGCACCCATTACTTAGCACACCATGAAAGGGAGTCTCCTTCCTTGGAGGAGTCAGGGAACACTCTGTTCCACCAGATTCTTGTGGGAGGCTGGATATTATCCAGGCCTGCCTATGATGCTGTGCTTCAATGGTCACACTCCTTGTCCACTTTCATGTTCCTCCCATACTCCTGATTCTTCTTTGAAGTTCTTAGCAGGCAGCGGTAGAAGAAATAGTGAAAGTCTTAAAGTCTTTGATCTTTCTTATGACAGCATAGAAGAAAATTCTGACATATGCTTCGGCTACCTAAAAGGGAAGGACCCCCTGTCTCATGATCATGTGACTTGCTTGACCTTATCAATCACCTGGATGGCTCACCCTCCTTACCCTGCCGCCTTGTCTTGTATGCAATAAATATCAGCATGCCCAGCCATTTGGGGCCACTGCCAGTCTCCGTGTCTTGGTGGTAGTGGTTCCCTGGGCCCATCTGTTTTCTCTTTATCCCTTTGTCTCATGTCTTTATTTCTTACAATCTATCATCTCCGCACATGGGGAGAACACCCGCAAAGCCCTGTAGGGCTGGACCCTACAAAGATGTATAGAGAACACTCCTCAATGTCAGGATGCACACCATTCTCAATAGTTTGTACGGCAGGGCACAGTGGCTCACACCTATAATCCTAGCACTTTGGGAGGCTAAGGCAGGCGGATCACCTGAGGTCAGGAGTTCAAGACTAGCCTGGCCAACATGGTGAAACCCTGTCTCTACTAAAAATACAAAAATTAGCTGGGCGTGGTGGCGGGTGCCTGTAATCCCAGCTACTCGGGAGGCTGAGGCAGGAGAACAGCCCAGGTACTCGGGAGACTGAGGAAGGACAACCATTTGAACCCGGAAGACAGAGGTTACAGTGAGCCAAGATCATGCCATTGCACTCCAGCCTGGGTGACAGTCACAAAACAAACAAACAAACAAAAAACTCATAAAACATTCTCCTTGAAAAAAGTCTTAACAAATTTTTAAAACAGATTTTTATGGATTACTTTATGTTGGGAGCAGGCCCCCAAATCTGACCATAAACAGGCCCCAAAACTGGCCTTAAACAAAATGTCTGCAGCACTGCAACATGCTCCTAATGGCCATGACGCCCATGCTAAAAGTTGTTGGTTTATCGGAATGAGAGTAAGGAACATCTGGCCCATCCAGGGCGGAAAACCGCTTAAGGCATTCCTAAACCACAAACTTGCCTTTAAGGACATGTTCCTGCTGCAGATAACTAGCCAGAGCCTATCCCTTTGTTTCGGCCCATGCCTTTATTTTGGCCCATCCCTTTGTTCCCCAAAAGGAACACTTTCAGTCAATCTATAATCTATAGAAACAATGCTTATCACTAGCTTGCTGTCAATAAATATGTGGGTAAATCTCTGTTCCTGGCTCTCAGCTCTGAAGGCTGTGAGTCCCCTGATTTCCCGCTCCACATGCTATATTTCTGTGTGTGTGTCTTTTAATTCCTCTAGTGCTGCTGGGTTAGGGTCTCCATGACCGAGCTGGTCTTGGTAACTTTATATGACCAAAATGGAATGAGGGTAAAAAACAATAATAGAAAAAACCTGAAAAATTTACAAATATATAAAAATTAAACAGCACATTATTGAGCATGCATCTGTTAAAAAATAGAAATAGGCCAGGCGCGGTGGCTCATGCCTGTAATTGCAGCATGTTGGGGGGCTAAGGCAGGTGGATCACAAGGTCAGGAGTTCGAGACCAGCCTGACCAACATAGTGAAACCCTGTCTCTACTAAAAATACAAAAATTAGACAGGCATGGTGGTGCGCACCTCTAATCCCAGTTACTCATGACGCTGAGGCAGGATAATCAATTGAAGCCGGGAGACGGAGGTTGCAGTGAGCAGCGATCGCACCAGCCTGGGTGACAGAAAGAGATTCTGAAAACAAAAAAAGGGCCGGAGGAATTAACATTTTGAAGATATCCATGGTGCTCAATGTAATCTACAGATTTAATGCAATGTTTTTTAAAATTTCTCACTGCATTTTTGAAGAAATAAGAACAGCAAGACCAAAAGTATATGGAACCTCAAGAGAAAACAAAATACCCAACAATCTTCAAAAAAAGAAACCATGTTGAAGGCATTACAGTTCCTGATTTCAAAACACATTACGAAGCTACATAATTAAAACAATTTACTATAAATAGAAAGGTAAAAAACTAGAATAGTAAGAGAATGTAGCACATATATAAACTGTCACATATGTGGTTACATAGTTATTTGCATACTTAAAATTATTGCAGTGTTTTTACTGAAAGCCAATAGCTAAAAGCCATGCAAATTTCTGTCAACCAAATCATTTACTAGAAATAATTTGAAATATAAAACTACTGGAATATCACCCAAGATTTAATAAGCAGAAAATATTCTTTTTTTTTTTCTTTTGAGATGGAGTCTCGCTCTGTCGCCCAGGCTGGAGTGCAGTGGCCGGATCTCAGCTCACTGCAAACTCCGCCTCCCGGGTTCACGCCATTCTCCTGCCTCAGCCTCCCGAGTAGCTGGGACTACAGGCACCCGCCACTTCCCCCGGCTAGTTTTTGTATTTTTTAGTAGAGATGGGGTTTCACCGTGTTAGCCAGGATGGTCTCAATCTCCTGACCTCGTGATCTACCCGTCTCGGCCTCCCAAAGTGTTGGGATTACAGGCTCGAGCCACAGCGCCCAGCCAATATTCTTAACTATAAAGATAAAGCTTGATTACCTTATACAAAATGAAATTAGCCAGTCACAAAAGGTCAGAGATAGAATGAGATATATGTAGCAGTTACACTCTTAAAGACAGAAAACAGAGTGGCATTTGAAAAGCACCAGGAAATTAAAAAAAAAAAAAAACTGGTAGTTGTTTACTGTGTATTGAGATTTAGCTTTGCAGGCTAAAAACATTCTAGGGATATGGTGCATAGCATTGTCAATACAATTAATGTGACTAAACTGAATATTTAAAAGTATTTTATTGTAAATATTGTTATGTGTTTTTGACAACTAAAAATGAATAATACCTAATAAAATAAAGTTCTGATAGTTTTTAAATTATCATCAAATCCAAAATCTTTTCCCCCCACACAAAAATAATATAGATTCACAAATAAATAGATGTTGAAACAAGTAAAATTTTTATTAATGCTTACCTAGAAAAGACTAAACAACCATTCACAACAAACCAACACCTGATGTCTGGAGTTCAAGACCAGACTGACCAACATGGAGATACCCTGTCTCTACTAAAAATACAAGATTAGGCAGGTATGGTGGTGCATGCCTATAATTCCAGCTACTCAGGAGGCTGAGGCAGAATTGCTTGAACCTGCCAGGCAGAGGTTGCAGTGAGCCGAGATCGCGCCATTGCACTCCAGCCTGGGCAACGAGAGTTAAACTCTGTCTCAAAAATAAAAATAATGTAATCCCAGGACCCTGTCAGGCTCAGGTGAGCTGATCACTTGATCTCAGGAGTTCAAGGCCAGCCTGGGCAACTCTGTCTCTACAAAAAATAGAAAAAAATAAAAAAAATAAAATACTAGCCGGGCAATGAAGGCACATGCCTGAAACACAGCTACTTAACAGGCTGAAATGACATCATTTGAGTTTGGGACAGTTCACGGTGAAGTGAGCTGTGATAAGGCCACTGCAAACTAACTTGGGTAACAGGGTGAGATCCTATCCAAAATAAATAATTAAATGTATAAAAAGAATAAGAAACAAGATGTGTGAGAGGATTAAGTAAACACGCATATAATATGCTGTCTATAAGAGACTCATTTTAGCACTGAGTCAAACAGGCTGAAAGTAACATAATGGAATAAAAATCTGTATTCCATGGAAATAGTAATCACAATTGGGTGAGACGGTCATAACTATTTTAGGCATAATATGCTTTAAGTCAAGTACTAGCATGAGACAAAGACTGATACATAATGATCAAATGGGTCAATTTACTGGGAATCTATAATCATATGTATCTATCAACATGTATATGAATATATAACATCCGGGCTCCAAAATATATAAAGCAAATATTAGCGAAGTTGAAGCTGAAAATACAAAGCAACATAATGATTTTAGACACCAAGACCCCATTTTAAATAATAAATTACAAAATCAAATAAAACATCAATAAGAAAACAGAAAACATAGACATTATAGACTGTATTAATTATTTTGCAAATAGAGGAATACCTGAGAGTGGATAACTTGTAAAGAAAAAATGTTTAGGGCTGGGCAAGGTGGCTCAAGCTTACAATCCCAGCACTTTAGGAGGCCGAGGTAGGTGGATCACCTGAGGTGGGGAGTTCGAGACCAGCCTGGCCAACATGGTGAAACCTCGTTCGTCTCTACTAAAAATACAACAATTAGCCAGGTACGGTGGCATGGGTCTATAATCCCAGCTACTTGGGAGACTAAGGCATGAGAATCACTTGAATCTGGGAGGTGGAGGTTGTAGTGAGCCAAGATTGCACCATTGTTCTGCAGCCTGGGTGACAGAGTGAGGCTGTTTCCAAAAAAAAAATATGTTTATCTGCACCTGATGTCTTCTTTTAGGACACATAACAAGTCTTACCACATTTAAAAATACCAGCTAGGTGCAGTGGCTCACACTATAATCCCAACAATTTGGGAGACCAAGGTGGGAGGATCAGTTGGGACCAAAAAGTTGAGACCCCATCTCTACAAATAATTTTAAAAATTTGCCAGGCATGTCTGTAGTCCCAGCTATTCAGGAGGCTGAGATGAAAGGATCGCTTGAGCTCAGGAGGCTGAGGTTGCAGTGAGTCAGAATCATGTCCCTGCACTTTAGCCTTGGTGACAGAGAGAGGTTCTGTCTCAAAACAACAACAACAAATAAACTTAAGATGACCAAAATTATACACTGTGTGTTTCCTGACCAAAACAGAATGAAACTAGGAATTAAAAGTAAAACAGGCAAATCCAAAAATATATAAAATAAAACACACAGGCCAGGTGTGGTGGCTCACACCTATAATATTAACAATTTTGGAGGCCAAGGTAGGAGAATTGCTTGAGCCCAGGAGGTTGAAGCTAGCCTGCACAACACAGCAAGACCCTGTCTCCAAAAAAAAGTTAGAAAAATAAAATAAAAATAAAACACACTCTTCAACATATTCTTGCTCAAGGGTCAAAAATTTTAATTTTGTTAAGATGTCAATACAACCTACAGGGGTGAACAAATTTAATATCTTTATAAAAATTCTAATAGCATAGTTGTTTTTTTTTAACAAAAATGTTGTTTAAAATTTTTTAATTTGATTATGAACTATAACTAGCCAAACATTCCCTGAAAAATAGGTATTATACTTCCCGATTTCAAAACATATTAAAAGCTACAATCACAAAAACAATGTAATACTAACACAAAGATAGTTCAGCAGAAAAAAAAAGAATAAAGAGCTCAGAAATAAACCCTTCTGTATATGACCAAATGATTTTCCACAAAGTTGCCATGAGCACACAATAGAGAAAAATAATCTCTTCAAATAATAATTCTTAAAACTGCATATCTACACTGATAAAGCTGGATCCCTTCTTTGAACTATATACAAAAAGTATTTTAGGACCGAGAGCGATGGCTCATGCCTGTAATCCCAACACTTTGGGAGGCCAAGGTGGGAAGACCACCTGAGGTCAGGAGTTCGAGACCAGCCTGGCCAACGTGTTGAAAGCCCGTATCTACTAAAAATACAAAAATTAGCTGGGCAAGGTCGCAGGCACCTGTAATCCCAGTTACTCAGGAGGCTGAGGCAGGAGAATCACTTGAACCTGGAATGCAGAGGTTGGAGTGCATCAGGATGATGCCACTGCACTCCAACGTGGGTAACAGAATAAGATGTCTTGTAAAAAATATATATGTATATATATTTTTTAATAAAATACTAGACATAAAAAAAAATCTCTTAGAAAAAACATAGGGGAAGGACATAAAATTGGTCTTGGTACCATTTTCTTAGATATGACATTAAATGCATGAGCAACAGAAAAAAGAGAAGAAAAATTTACACAATACTTCAAAATTTCTTCACATCAAAAAAAAAAATTCAAAAGAGTGACAGCTTCTCTCTTCAAAGGAAATTGGTAAAATATTTGCAAATTGGTGAAAATATTTGCAAAACACATGTGATTGGCAAGACATGGTGGTTCACACCTGTAATCCCAGCACTTTGGGAGGCCTAGGTGGGTGGATCACCTGAGATCAAGAGTTCCAGACCAGCCTGACCAACATGGAGAAACCTGATCTATAGAAATACAAACATTAGCTGGGTGTGGTGGCACATGCCTATAATCCCAGCTACTGAGGAGGCCTGAGACAGGAGAATCACTTGAACTCAGGAGGTGGAGGCTGCAGTGAGCCAAGATCGCACCATTGCACTACAGCCTGAGTAACAAGAGCAAAACTACATCTCAAAAAAAAAAAAAAAACAAAAACAAAAACACAAAAAAAGACACCGGGCCCACTGGCTCACACCTGTAATCCCAGCACTTCAGGAGGCTGAGGGGGGCAGATCACCTGACGTCAGGAGTTCAAGACTAGCCTGGCCAACATGGTAAAACTCCTTCTCTACTAAAAATACAAAAATTTGCTGGGCATGATGGCACGTGCTTGTAATCCCAGCTACTCGGGAGGCTGAGGCAGGAGGATTGCTTGAACCCCAGAGGCAGAGGTTGCAGTGAGCTGAGATCAGGCCAATGTACTTCAGCCTGGGCAACAACAGCGAAACTCCATCTCAAAAAAAAAAAAAAAAGTCCTGTGGTATCTTTTACATAGTAATGTAAAATACAATCCTAAAATTTACATGAAATTTCAATAAACTTTAAATAGCCAAAGCAATCTTGACAAAAAAGAACAAACCAGGAGGATGTCATACTTAATAATTCTGAACTGAATTTCAAGATTATACTAATAAAAACAGGATGGATTATGCAGAAAAACAAAGAACAAATGGAACAGAAATCACTACTCTCCATATTTCCAACATGAAAAGACAAGAGAACTTAAAAAATTGTTTAACATAGTTTTTGTTTGTTTTTTACTTTTGAGATGGAGTTTCGCTCTTCTCACCCAAGGTGGAGTGTGATAGCACGATACTGGCTCACTGCAACCTCTGCTTCTTTGGTTCAAGTGATTCTCCTGCCTCAGCCTTCCAAGTAGCTGGGATTACAGGTATGTGTCACCACACCCAGCAAATTTTTGTATTTTTAGTAGAGAAGGGGTTTCACCATGTTGGCCAGGCTGTTCTTGAACTCCTGACCTCAGGTGATCCACCTACCTTGGTCTCCCAAAGTGCTGGGTTTACAGGCGTGAGACATTTGCCCGTCCTAACATACAGTTTCATAAAATTATGCAGATATTTATGGTTCACCTGAAAATATTAAAAAGTAGATTGTGCAGTCTTTTATATGCCATGAAGATGACTTTGGCTGTCACTGTAAACTTCAAGGAAGATCACAAAAGGGAAAGTAGAATCCTTAGAGAATTAAAAAGCGTAAGACAGAAGATGCCCTTATGTGAGAGTAAAATTTTTTAAAATCTCAGGCTTTCCTGAAACTATTTTTTTTGTAACACAGCTTCCCAAATTCTATTGCAAGGACTGCTTTCTCCTTAATCTTTGGACCTCTGATCTGTGTTGTCCATTGTGTTCATTCTCACCTACCTGGGGGTTTGGCCACCATCTCATGTTTCTTCATATTCCAGGGCTTTTTTCCTTGCTCCAGACAGGTGATTAAATCTGGCTTAGAGACAGCAATACCTGTTTTATTAAAAATAAGTAACATGAATGTTGCTCATATTCTTCAAATAATGTCCCCAGTAAAGAGAACGTAATAGCCTATTCTAGCACATTAACCCCAAAATTCTAATTTATAAGAATAATTTCTAAATATTTAGAAAATGGGCCAGGCACAGTGGCTTATGCCTGTAATCCTGGCACTTTGGGAGGCCGAGGAGAGTGGATCACTTGAGGTCAGAAGTTCAAGACCAGCCTGCCCAACATGGTGAAACTCCGTCTCTACTAAAAGTACAGAAATTAGCTGGGCTTGGTGGTACATGCCTGTAGTCCCAGCTATTCAGGAGGCTGAGGCTAGAGAATCTCTTGAACCGGTAAGGCAGAGGTTGCAGTGAGCCAAAATCACACCATTATACTCCAGCCTGGGCAACAGCAACACTCCTTCTCAAAATAATAACAATAATAATAATAATAATTTCACTACCTAGTACCACTGACTCAAAAGCTGGTGGTGACAATTACATTTTAAGGTGTGGGCAACAATATTTTATGTCACTAAATTTTGAAATTATCACTAATGTAGAGTAAAAAATACAGGTCTGCTCAGGAATGTGGAAAGTTCAGATCAAGGTAAACTTCAAGAAGTTTATCTTGAAGAAATCCTTTTCTACACTGACAAATTCCCAAGATTTTCTTCAAAACAGTGATGTGAAACTCACTTATGTAAAGCATCAATTACCAAAAAACATTTTACCAAAAAAAAAAACACTTAGAGTATCTTAGGAATTGTGTACTGAAGTTATTCTCACCCAGGAAGACCAGGTTTCTGTAGTTCTCTAACATCACATTCCTATATAAATTCTGCTGTACAGTGTCCAATAATTGCCACTCTTCCAGAGAAAATTTTATGGCCACATCCGTGAATGTCAATGGTCCCTGAAAAACATACACACACACACACACACACACACATACACATTTACCAGGTGGCCAAGGGCAGAATTTTTAATTTGACTCAAGGTGAAAAGAGACACTAAAGAGAACAGGTGCTGACTTACAGGAGTGACTGAAATCATCCAATTAAATAATGCTCTTTTCTTTTTTTTAAGGCAGAGTCTTGCACTGGAGGCAATGGTGCAATTTTGGCTCACTGCGACCTCTGCCTCCTGGGTTCAAGCAATTCTCCTGCCTCAGCCTCCCAAGAAGCTGGGATTATAGACACTTGCCACCACACCCAGTTAATTTTTGTATTTTTAGTACAGACTGGGTTTCATCATATTGGCCAGGCTGGTCTCAAACCCCTGACCTCAGCTGATCCACCAGCCTCAGCCTCCCAAAGTGCTGGGATTACAGGCGTGAGCCACTACACCCAGCTGAAAATAATTTTCAATGCAGAAATAGTCTCTGATGTATTCTCTAACTCTGAAAAAAGAATGCAATAAGATCCACAACATCAGTTTATATATGATAATTTTCTGGATGATAAAGCATAAAATTAAGGGCATGAACACAGGCATATACATTTTCAGTGCTATATTTCCATAATAGAGAATGAATTCTGTGTATTTTTGAGACTAAAAAAACATGTTGAGTTAGAAGCTATCTCTCAAATTTTAATGTGTACAATAAACTGGAGATCTTGTAATGGAGATTGTTTCTTCCAGATAATCTGGAATAAAGTCTGAGTTTCTGAATTTCTAACAAGCTCACCAGTAATGCCAATGATTTTGGCCTAAGAAGAATATTTTATCAAACATCCGGTATGTGGAAGAACCTGTGTTTTTCCCAGTTTTTCTGGACTATAAAGGAAGATGAAAGTATTCATTTTCCAAAGACAGATATATGCAAAGAAATCTTAAGAAAGAGGAGCAGCTGCCAGATTAAATTTGATAGTTTACACAGATCAGCTACATAAAGATACTTCATAATGAGGAGATTAAAAAAAAAAAATTAGCTGGGTATGGTGGTGGTTGCCTGTAGTCCCAGCAACTTGGGAGGCTGAGGCAGGAGAATGGCTTGAACCTTGGAGGCAGAGGTTGCAGTGTGCCAAGATAGCACCACTGCATTCCAACCTGGGTGACAGAGTGAGACCCTGCCTCAAAAAAGAAAAATAATAAAATAACAAAGAAAAAATAATTAACTATATAGTAAAACAATCTGTCACAGAGCTCTTATCCAAGTGAACATCAACAGCAGTAGGACAAATTTTTATGATGTGCTGATACACCCAGAAGAACACAGCATCACTGCTGAAATATTGTTCCCAAAAAGTTTTGTTCCCAAAAAGTAAATTATAGGCTGGCTGGGCGTGGTGGCTCACACCTGTAATCCCAGCACTTTGGGAGTCTGAGGCGGGCAGATCACCTGAGGTTGGGAGTTCGAGACCAGCCTGACCAAGTTGGAGAAACTCTGTGTCTACTAAAAATAAAAAAATTAGCCATGGGTGGTAGTGCATGCCTGTAATCCCAGCTACTCGGGAGGCTGAGGCAAGAGAATTGCTTGAACCTGGGAAGCAGATGTTGCAATGAGCCGAGATCATACCATTGCACTCTAGCCTGGGCAACAACAGTGAAACTCGGTCTCAAAAAAAAAGTAAATTATAGGCCGAATGTAACCATACAGAAGCATCAGTTTTATGCAAAGTTCAAGATACAGATATTTCCCATTTTCTATAATTTTTAATAGTAATTTTAAGGAGTCTTTTTTGAGCACCCTAGAGAGCAGTTATCTCCTGATAATTATCTTTTGAACTTTCTGGGTAATAAATCTCATTTTTTTTTTAGACAAGAGTCTCACTCTGTCACCCAGGCTGCAGTGCAGTGGTATGATCTCAGTTCACTGTAACCTCCACCTCCCAGGTTCAAGTGATTCTCCTGCCTCAGCCTCCAGAGCAGCTAAGATTACAGGCACATGCCACCATGCCTGGTTAATTTTTGTATTTTTAGTAGATACAGGGTTTCACCATATTAGCCAGGCTGGTCTCGAACTCCTGACCTCAGGTGATCCACACTCCTTGGCCTCCCAAAGTGCTGGGATTACAGGCGTGAGCCACCACACCCAGCCCTCATCTTGTTTAAATAAGCATTTCCTTAATCTCATTTCACATAACACTAATGGTAAACACAAATGGAGCCTCAACAGTACCTGTTCTCCATCTTTACTAAGGATTCCAGCTTTTCCCTAATAGGAATATTAAGTATCCCCACCTTCTCATGTTCAACAGCCACAAAGGAAACATTTTTAATACCGCAGATCATGAATTAATGGTGAGAATCCTGCATAGCATATAAAAAGCCATGATGTAGAGAATTTAGAGAAGGCTCTAAAAAGAAATATTTTTCAGAGACACTTACTAATTTTAAAAAGTAGTTAAACTCATTAGGGAGGAAAAACACAAAAAAAGTAAAAGTTTGCAAGTACTAAACATATGGAACTCTGTGAGGCGGGGTGGACACAGATCTCAATCTGAGACATGTTTAGCTAAAAAAAATACGTATTTTTCCATATCTCCTCCTTCTCTGGGACTCCTTTTCAGTTGAGATCCTCTGGACAAATTACACCTGCATCTTGAGAATACACCTTTAAAGGTGTCAGTACCATCTGTTTACTTGCTACCACCACACTCACAGGCAGAAGTACCAAGACCTGCTGAAAAAGTCCACCTATTTCTGTCCTTTATGACATGAAAAAATTCAGGAACAATGAGTTGTTCCATGAAGATAGAAATGTAAGTTTCTCCTTTCCCGTCTTCAGGTGCTCTCCCCTGCCACAGACACCAGCAATCTCTTCTACAGTAATGAAAATATGGGCCACACTGCCCTGTTTATACCAAATCCAAACAGAACAGGCCCTATGATCACCCTGTAGTAAATAGGTGAAACTGAACTCTCATGAGTGTATCTTCAACCCCTCATACTTGATTCTGGCCTCACCTTAGAGTCACATGAAGCACTTAATTAAAACATGATTGTGTCCAACAATAAAAAGAACCGTGGAAAGAGCAAAGATATTTCTGTGAATTGGCAATGTAATTTGAGTATCCACACCTAAGCAATCCACATTACTTACAATGGCAGAAACTGTAATAGAACCCTGGGTTTATAACCATTTAGCTAAGCATTGCCTCTCAAGCTTTAATGAGCGTATAAACCGCTCGATAATTTTACTCCCTCTCTATGTAATGTGATTCTACAGGTTTGCAAAGAGTACGTGAATGTGTTTTGTTTTGTTTGAGAGGGAGTCTCGCTCTGTCACCCAGGCTGGAGCACAGTGGCCTGAACTCGGCTCACTGCAAGCTCCGTCTCCCAGGTTCATGCCATTCTCCTGCCTCAGCCTCCCGAGTAGTTGGGACTACAGGCGCCTGCCACCACACCTGGCTAATTTTTTGTATTTTTAGTAGAGTCAGGGTTTCACTGTGTCAGCCAGGATAGGATGGTCTCAATCCTCTGACCTCGTGATATGCCCGCCTCTGCCTCCCAAAGTGCTGGCATTACAGGCGTGAGCCACCGCGCCCGGCCGACATGAATGTGTTTTAAGTAAGTCCCCTGTCAATGCTGATGATGCTTCCCCTAGGCTCATTACTAGCATTAGTTAGAGAAGCAGGCACAGCACAGAGTCCCTTACACTTGGCATTCTTGTCACGACACAAATACTTCTAGCACAAATGAAGACAACTAATCTCCATCCTAAAGCATCAAATTCTTTTTTAGATCTTTAAAGTTTACAGTGGCAACAAAAGGTAGCAGTGCCTGAATAAGCCTGCATTTGGAAAACAACATGTACACATGTACTAATGCAATGTTTACTAAGCAGATACTATGTGCTCAAGAGTATGTTGCAGAGCACTGCGCTAGAAATAACACATTGTGTGATTTAATCCTCATAACACACTGGGAGTTGGTACTAAGTGTTTAATAATTCCCAGCATTAGGTTAAGGGCCCAGCATATGTATTTCACCTTCTGTTTCTGTTCTTGGTTTTTTAAAGAAAATGTACAGAATAAAAGCTAAATGTAGACAGATGACTGGAATATAGAAAAGTTTAATGCAATTTAGAGAAATTTTTATTGTGTTTATATTTACTATTTTGTGACTTGTGGAGCAACTACTGAATCTGCAGAAATAGAAAACAAGTTGCTAAATGGAATGTCTCTGCAAGCACTGATTTAATAAAAAAATTTAAAAATGAAGACCTTGCCGGACGCGGTGGCTCAAGCCTGTAATCCCAGCACTTTGGGAGACCCAGATGGGTGGATCACGAGGTCAGGAGATCGAGACCATCCTGGCTAACATGGTGAAACCCCATCTCTACTAAAAAATAAAAAAAACTAGCCGGGCAAGGTGGCGGGCGCCTGTAGTCCCAGCTACTCGGGAGGCTGAGGCAGGAGAATGGCAGAAACCTGGGAGGCGGAGCTTGCAGTGAGCTGAGATCTGGCCACTGCACTCCAGCCTGGGTGACAGCCAGACTCCATCCCAAAAAAAAAAAAAAAAATGAAGACCTTAAAACACATACTTTATTTTTCCCATTTATCTCCTTTGGGGTGCAGAAAATTGTAAGCACCAGTTTTAGAAAGGCAGCAGGATTCACCAGCCAAAACACTCATCTCTTCTGTGAGGCAAGACTCCAGAGTGGGGCCAGATCTAAATAGGATCCCCAAATAGAGTGAATCTGAACATAACTGGGGAAGGGAGTGGACCTTATGTAGAATTCTGTTCTCTGTGCCACTGGGGTAGTACTTCCAGTTCTGTTTTCCTAAGCTTGCCTAAGAGAAACTTGTATCTCAGAGTTTGTATAATTTTTTTTAGCCACTGCCCTGTCAATTATATAATGCATATTAACAAGCAATTTAAATAAATGTCTTAAGGTTTTCTAGGGTAATTATTAGAAGATAAATATATATTCTTAGCAGGTAATCGAAATACATATAATAATAACAACTCCTCTGTTCATAAGTATCCCTTCAGGTGATGACATAAGTCACTACAAAATAAAGAAAGTGGCCCAAATAAAGCCCAAGGTCTTTTGCATACAACTGTTCATTGTATCAACCAGATGATGCTTAATTCAACCCTTTATTCGGTTGCTAGTCTAAACTAAAAGTTCCTGGATGGTAGGAACCATGACTGCTTCATCTATTTTTTCTAATGGCCATATAAACTAAAAGCAATTAGTTTATGTGTTTGAGTCTTCAGACATTCTGCTTGTTTTTCACCCAAGTACCAGAAAACTGGAGAAACACTCATCTGGGTACCCACCAAAGTCATCTCTTGTGTGAGGGGAGGAGAAGACACAGGATGTCTCAATTTTTGCACTGAGACAGAAGCAGAATTAACCACTTTTGTTACCCTGGCACAATTCTGCTCTGGACATCCTCAAATGTCTCAAAGACGCCCAGCTGATTGTGAGAGTTTCCAGTGATCCTGGGCTCATGGCCCAGTGATAAAACAGACAAGAGAGACTCAGGCTACTTCTAAATAAAAAATTAAACTACCCTGAAGAGGCTCCAGAACCTGGATCACCTGTCCTGATTATCCAGCTCTTAGGTAAGAGGAAGAACAGGAATAGTCTCCTCCAGTTCCACATTTTACAGGTAGGAATAGTTGTGGTTATGGCTCTGGATTACATTATCACCTTGATCTCTCACTCTGAAGATGCTCGTTCACACTTACATATTCTGCCATCAGATTCTATTCACATCTGGTGCCCCTAACATACCTGTAGCAGGTCACTGGACAAGACCTGAGAAGGTGAAAGAACCACAACCTCAAAGGGGAACTTTAAGATGTCTATGTTGACATCTCACAATGCAGAAAATGTCTCTTCTAGTTATGCCGACCAGTTTATAATAAAAGATACAACCCAGGAAATGTCAAGTGGAAGAAAGATGAAGCACAAAAAATATTCCTGGTAAATAGCTGACATTAATGAAATTCTCTATCCTTTGTGTGCTTACCTATCACAGAGCCAGACATAGACTCTGCAAATCTTTTTCTTTTTCTCAAAGAAAAATCAGCTGAATTTGTCTTTGTGGTCAAAATAGAATACTTGTTAATCAAACTTTACATAAATCTATCTTCTTCCCACAGCTCCTAAACTTGGAGCTATCCTCAGTCTCAGCCAACATAAACCCCACTTTATGTCCCTTCTAAGAACATGTTGACTTCAGGGTAAAATATTCTCTAACCTAGAATCTGATTTTTCCCCCTCCATTTGCCATTCCCCTCCTACCTTCTTTCTAATCTTACTTGCTCCTTCCTGTGAAAGAAAGCTCTTATCTGCCTATCCTTTGCAATCCTTAAAGATCTTATAGTTGGTACTTCTTCCTGTTGCAATACTCTAGAATTTATTTTTTTTTTTACATAAATCTGACTTTGTTTTATTTTTAAAAGTCTAGAAACTGCCATGAAGCAAGAATAACTTTATCTTTAGTGGGATCCTTTCAGCCCCATTCCATTTTAATCTTAACTGCGTCTGCCTGAGGGTCCCCAGTTTTCCAGGGCTCTGTAGCTTCTCTCAGTATAAAGGTTTCTTCCATGGCTGGGGTGAGCAGGCTGGGAAATCTGCAGGGGAGGCTCCCCAGGAAGAACTAACTAGGTCTTTAATAACCTCCTTTTACGGGCTCAATATTAGCCTGAGCTTGGAGTCATGGGGCTCAAGCTTCAGTTTTTATGTGACAGTTATTTACTCAGTTTTTAAAACTAAGTGTTTGAAACATCCAGCAAAATTACTGAAACATCCAGCAAAATTACTGAAACACAGGGCTAAGGGAAAAAAATGTTAAGGTGCTTACATTTCATACCTCAACAAGAAAAGCCAAAGTATCTATTCCTTTTAGACAATAAATGTATTATTATTTACATTAAAAATTATGTAGTAAACAATTAGTCATATAGGAACACTCCTAAGGGGTACCAAGTTTCATCTTGTAATATTTAGCATTAAAATCAGAAATCAAGATCACAGGCTACAGAACAAAAATATTCAGTCAGACATTTACCTTGCAAAAAGAGAAATTGACGTTTTCGTGAATCTATGCAACTCACTAATTATCTACCATATTTTCTTGTGGAAATGTATTTATTTTCTACAGCCAAAATAAAAGAGAGATTTTCCTTATTCTTTTCCTTGATAGCATCCCAAAATCTAAGCCTTGGAATTCTGTTTGAAATTACTCAGCCAGCCGGGTGCGGTGGCTCAAGCCTGTAATCCCAGCACTTTGGGAGGCCGAGGCAGGCGGATCACAAGGTCAGGAGATCCAGACCATCCTGGCTAACACGGTGAAACCCTGTCTCTACTAAAAAATACAAAAAACTAGCCGGGCGAGGTGGCGGGCCCCTGTAGTCCCAGCTACTGGGGAGGCTGAAGCAGGAGAATGGCATGAACCCGGGAGGCGGAGCTTGCAGTGAGCTGAGATCTGGCCACTGCACTCCAGCTTGGGCGACAGAGGGAGGCTCCGTCTCAAAAAAAAAAAAAAAAAAAAGAAAGAAAGAAATTACTCACAGCCATAAAAAAACACAGCTGAGAAAATTCCTAAACTCACTCTGGGGGGGGGGGGGGTAAAAAAGGAAAATGGGAAATTCGTGTTTTTTTTTTTTTTTGATTTTTTGAGACGGAGT
This sequence comes from Piliocolobus tephrosceles, assembly GCF_002776525.5. Lineage (NCBI taxonomy): Eukaryota > Metazoa > Chordata > Mammalia > Primates > Cercopithecidae > Piliocolobus > Piliocolobus tephrosceles. Next base: position 31,389,151 of record NC_045454.1, on the reverse strand, counting down.
CTCTCTCTGTTGCCCAGACTGGAGTGCAGTGGCATGATCTCGGCTCACTGCAACCTCCACCTCCCGGGTTCACGCCTTTCTCCTGCGTCAGCCTCCCGAGCAGCCGGGACTACAGGCGCCCATCACCACGCTCGGATAATTTTTTACATTTTCAGTAGAGACAGGGTTGACAGGGTTTCATCGTGTTAGCCAGGATGATCTAGATCTCCTGACCTCGTGATCCGCCCGCTTTGGCTTCCCAAAATGCTGGGATTACAGGTGTAAGCCATCATGCCCGGCCTGAGAATCCTTAACAAATGGAATATATGATTAGATTTTTTCAAAACCCACCTCTTCTATGCCCTTTGTAAACATTTTTTTTTTTTTAACTTTTCAAGCTCTACTAATAACATGCAATTTTCAGTTAAGAAACTGAAGTCAATATAAGTGAACAAATCTTTTCAGGTGGCAAACACAGAGATTACAGGTGTGGTGGCTCACACCTGTAATCCCAGCACTCTGGGAGGCTGAGGCAGGTAGATTACCTAGGGTCAGGAGTTCAGGACCAGCCTGGCCACCATGGTGAAACCCCGTGTCTACTAAAAAATACAAAAATTAGCTGGGTGTGGTGGCAGGCGCCTGTAACCCTAGCTACTTGGGAGGCTGAGGCAGGAGAATGGCTTGAACCTGGGAGGCGGAGGTGGCAATGAGCTGAGATCGAGCCATGGCACTCCAGCCTAGCAAGACTTCTTGCCAAAAAACAACAACAACAAAAACGATGTGTCTCAGTCATGTGTCAAGTAAGGCCATCCAATCACTTAGATTCTCCCACCCCACCCTGCTCAGTTAAATGCTCAATGACCCTCTCTAAGGAGATACTACAATACACTATGCCCCAGTGAGTACCTCAAGTGCAATTTACTTTGCAAATTCTTGCACTTTCTCAGTGGGGTCGGGTTTTTTTTTTTTTTTTTTTCTTGTCTTTGGGGTTACTATTTTTTTCATAAATCCAAGTGACAGGAATTATTTCTTTTGCTCTCAATACCAGCATCTGATTGGCTAACCAGCAACGTGTCTTCCAAGAAATGAAAGCTGGGTTAGGTGAAGACAATCTTAACGTCTAAATGTTAGCTTTCAAAGGAACAGTATGCCAGGAGATGCCTCTCGGCCCCAGGGCATCCACCTCCTCCCAGGAGAGGTTACACTCCATACCTCAGGTTGTCCTATGGGAGAAAATGACCCAGGAGCTGATATTAACTAGACACTCTAGCAGACATAGACCTAGTGGGTATCATGATTTATTCACAGAATAAAAGTACTAAAAGTACTAAAACCCAGGACCAGAAAAAAAACTAAATGGTAGCTGAGGACACATAACCCCATAAAGATTCCAAAAAAAGAAAGTGACCCCAAAACGTTCTCATAAGATCTCTGTGCCTAGGGAAGATAAAGAGAAAAACACACAGGGATTTTTTTACAATATATTGTCAGGGGATTATGCTTTGCTTTCTTCTAAAGGAAACTAATTTTTAAATGTGCCATCCAGTACTTTGTCAAAAGAATGATTAATTAAAATACGGTATCAAGAATGTACACTAGGTCGGGCGCGGTGGCTCATGCCTGTAATCCCAGCACATTGGGAGACCTAGGATGGGGGAACACCTGAGGTCGGGAGTTTGAGACCAGACTGACCAACATGTAGAAACCCCATCTCCACTAAAAATACAAAAATCAGCAAGGCATGGTGGTATATGCTTGTAATCCCAGCTACTTGAGAGGCTGAGGCAGGAAAATCGCTTGAACCAGAAGGCGGAGGTTGCAGTGAGCCACAGCACATCAGCCTGGGCAATAGCGCAAGATTCCGTTTCAAAAAAAAAAAGTACACACAGACACAAAAAAGTTAAGAATGCGAATTGGGGAGGAAAAGCTGGCGTGTGGAATTGTCAGAAGGTGCTGGTAATTTAGTATTTTACTTCAAGCCAGAGTTAGGCTGGAGAAAAGTAGGGCTGGGGGGTACAATTGAGACCCTGCTTGAAAAACCTAAAAAGTGCAGAGCATAGCCAGGAGCAGTGGCTCACACCTGTAATCCCAGCACTTTGGGAGGCCGAGGCGGGCGAATCACAAGGTCAAGAGTTCGAGACCAGCCTGGCTAGCATGGTGACAGTCCCGTCTCTACTAAAAATACAAAAATTAGCCAGGCATGGTGGCGTGTGCTTGTAGTCCCTGCTACTCAGGAGGCTGAGGCGGGAGAATCGCTTGAACCCGGCAGGCAGAGGTTGCAGTGAGCCGGGAGGGGGCCAGGGCACCCCAGCCGGGGCGAAAGAGGGGGACTTTGTCAAAAAAAAAAAAAAAAAAAAAGGGAAAGAAAAGAAAAAATACGTAGGCCATCATCAGCCCTCTGCGGAGTGTGAAAATAGTTAAGTGACATGGAATTAGACTGAGGTGGAAATCTAGTCCCTGGATTCTTACTTTTTTTTTTTTTTTCCTGAGACGGAGTCTTGCTCTGTCGCTCAGGCTGGAGTGCAGTGGCCGGATCTCAGCTCACTGCAAGCTCCGCCTCCCGGGTTCGAGCCATTCTCCTGCCTCAGCCTCCCGAGTAGCTGGGACTACAGGCGCCCGCCACCTCGCCCGGCTAATCTTTTTGTATTTTGAGTAGAGACGGGGTTTCACCGTGTTAGCCAGGATGGTCTGGATCTCCTGACCTCGTGATCCGCCCGTCTCAGCCTCCCAAAGTGCTGGGATTACAGGCTTGAGCCACCGCGCCCGGCCTTGGATTCTTACTTTTTTAAAAAAATCTAACTCAAATGCATTTATTTATTTTTTTATAAATTACTAAATTAGAGGAAATGAAATTCAGACTTATCCAACTATAAACAGCCAATTAAGCTCTGATTACATAATCAGGAAATTTGTACGCTAAGGTGGAAATTAGGACACTATGAAACAGTACCTAACTACTGAATTTGGGTTTGTTTGTTTTTTTTTCATCATGCACCGTATAAAAGTATTTTCTTCAAGCCGCTCTAATGGACCACAAACTACAACCCATAGGGGTGCTCTATAATTTTTTAATAACTCTTTGATTAAATTCTTCAATATTTTTGCGACGACTCCCACAAATTTTTAAAAGGCTTCTCCCCTCACGATCCCGCCGTGATCCCTGCACAATCTGGGAGAGATGCCGCCCTGCAGGTGCACAGCTGCCCAGAGAGCGCTCCAGACCAAGGCACAGTCACTACCCAAGGAAGAGACAGGACGCCCCGGGGCCGGCCGTCCGCGCAACCGCCATCTTATGGCTGAAGGGGACTGAGGTCGAGCTGGTCAAAAACTCTGGGCGCAGATTGTGGAGCTGACTGCTGGGAGGCCTGAGTCCCGCTAGTCACTTCCCAACGGTTCTAACCAGCCCCTCCCCTCTCCCGGGATGTCGGACCGGCACTCTCACCATTTCGAGGCTTCCAGGGGGTCCTGAGGTCTTAGCTGCGGATCTTCCAATACTTGCAGGCCACTAGTCCACAGAGACCGGAAGTTCCCGCTACAGCAAGAGACAAAGGCCCCGCCAAATCCCGGAAGCCGCCCGGTCCGCTCTACCTGCGGGCCTGATTGGACGGCTCTTAGCCATTCATCCCTAATTGGATGACGTTTTAAGTCCCCGCCCCCTCAGGACCTGAGTGGTAGAAGATAGGATCAGATGCTGGCCTGAATGAAGAAAGAGTGACAGCTTGGGCTGAGTGAAGGAAGAGTGACAGCTTAGGCTGCAGCCTTTTCAGGCAGGGCTTCCTCCCAGAGTTGAACCAGGCCCACCCCAGTAGGTATTTGCCTTTAACTTTGTGTACAAGGTCACATGCATCTATAAATAATATACTATATGGCTAATAACAATTATTTTAAAATTTCGGCTTTTATGTTCTTCCGGACTTCTGGCGCTTTAAGGAAGCAGCCTAAGTTTTTTTGTGTTTGTTTGTTTTGTTTTGTTTTTTTGACATGGAATCTCGCTCTGTTGCCCAGGCTGGAGTGCAGTGGCACCGTGTAGGTTCACTGCAACCTCCCCCTCCCAGGTTCAAGCGATTCTCCTGTCTCAGCCTCCCGAGTAGCTGGGATTACAGGCACCCACCACCACGCCCAGCTAATCTTTGTATTTTTATTACAGACAGGGTTTCACCATGTTGGCCAGGCTAGTCTTGAACTCCTGACTTTAGCTGATCCACCCCCCCCACGGCTTCCCAAAGTGCTAGGGTTACAGGCGTGAGCCACTGTACCCGGCCAAACTTTAAAAAGAAAAAAGAAGTGTTCAAGACCATTTGAGCCCTTCCCTAAACTAGCACAGTCAGTTCACAGGTTTCTACTGCCCTGAGCAAATAAGATCAGCCAGGGTTAGGTTTTGTAAAACAGATTCTGTATCTCAATGGGAACATCTGTAAAAGCACCTGGCAATGGGCATGGATATAGGAGGGATGAAAAATTGCTACAATTTTTGCAATGAATATTATTCTGCCTTTTTTGCATGTGTGGTTTATACAACTCACTTACATCAAGAAATTTGTCCAAAGACCAACAGCTACTAAGTGGCTGGGCTGAAACTCAGGATAAACTGAGTTTGTTGATCTGTGCTCCTCCATAGATCAAACTATTGGCTTCTGCAGACCCATGAAATACTGGAGAATAATACTTTTACAATAGAAGCCGGATTTGTTTTTTTTTTTTTAGGTTTGTGCCCATATAGTACTGTTTATTATTGGGAATAATCCTGTCAAGAAATTGCAGAAGCAGAAGGTGCCTCACACCTATAATCCTAGAACTTTGGGAGACTAAGTTGAAAGAATCACTTGAGTTCAGGAGTTCAGGTGCAGGTGGGCAACATAGTAAGATCCTGTGTCCATGAAAACAGTTTTAAAAAATTAGCCAGGCATGATGTTGCATACCTGTGGTCCCAGCTACTCAGGTAGCTGAGGCAGGAGGATTGCTTGAGCCAAGCAGATTAGGCTGCAATGCGAGATAATTGGTTACACCACCACACTCCAGCCAGGATAAAAGAGGGAGACCCAAGAAAAATTGCAGGAACATTTTGAACAGACATAGAATAATTTAAAAGAAAAGCTGAGGGATGAGCTTAGAAAGTCAAAGCCCAGGGCCGGGCGCGGTGGCTCAAGCCTGTAATCCTAGCACTTTGGGAGGCCGAGACGGGCGGATCACGAGGTCAGGAGATGGAGACCATCCTGGCTAACACGGTGAAACCCCGTCTCTACTAAAAAAATACAAAAAACTAGCCGGGCGAGGTGGCGGGCGCCTGTAGTCCCAGCAACTCCGGAGGCTGAGGCAGGAGAATGGCGTAAACCCGGGAGGCGGAGCTTGCAGTGAGCTGAGGTCCGGCCACTGCACTCCAGCCTGGGCGACAGAGCAAGACTCTCCGTCTCAAAAAAAAAAAAAAAAAAAAAAAAAAAAAGGCCCAAAAACATTTATTTTTCATCATAGAATTAATATGAAAACTTGTAAAAGAAAAAAATTTTAGAGAAATTAAATTTAACACAGTTAAACTGAGCAAAAAATGATTTGCAAATCAGATAGCCTGTGGATCCAGAGTAGGCTCAGAGATACTCCAGCATAGCCACATGGTGGAAAAAGCAAAATGACATACAGGAAATGGAAGAAAGGTAAAGAAACAGCCAGATTGATTGCAGCTTAGAATTTGCCTTATTTGAACATGATTTGGACAGCTGACATACTTATACTTGCCAAAACACTTCAGCTGGAACAAGAATGGGCGCAGTCTATTTATATATCAAGGTAGATTTCAGTTTTGTGAAAAAGAAACCTATTGAAAAACATTAAAGGTGAAAACGGGCAGCATTAGAATATAATTAATTTAACAATTTCTCCCTTTTGGTCATCTTCTCAATTTTGAGAGCTACATCAAAACTTTAGATATTGATGTCACTCTATCACCATCAAAAATTTACTTATCGGCCGGGAGTGGTGGCTCACCCTTGTAATCCCAGCACTTTGGGAGGTTGAGACAGGCAAATCACCTGAGGTCAGGAATTCAAGACTAGCCTGGCCAACATGGGGAAACCCTGTCTCTACAAAAATATAAAAATTAACCAGGCCATTGAAAGGTGAAGCCAACTGGGTTTCTGGGTCAGGTGGGGACTTGGAGAACTTTTCTGTCTAGCTAAAGGATTGTAAACACAACAATCAGCGCTCTGTGTCTAGCTAAAGGTTTGTAAACACACCAATCAGCACTCTGTAAAATGGACCAATCAGTGCTCTGTAAAATGGACCAATCAGCAGGATGTGGGCGGGGCCAAATAAGGGAATAAAAGCTGGCCACCCCAGCCAGCAGTGGCTCGGTAGTGACAGTACTTGAAAGTAAGCCTCTTCCCCTAGGGAACTAGCACCCAGTTAGCAGAACTAGTGGCACTTACCCGAGCCTCAGAACTGGGAGAGGGAAGAAGAATAAATGTATATACAGATAGCAAGTATGCTTATCTAATCCTACATGCTCATGCTGCAGTATAGAAAGAAAAGGAGTCCCTAACCTCTGGGGGAACCCGCATTAAATATCACAAGGAAATCATGGAGTTATTGCAACACAATGCAAAAACCCAAGGAGGTGGCAGTCTTTTTTTTTTTTTGAGACGGAGTCTCGCTCTGTCGCCCAGGCTGGAGTGCAGTGGCCGGATCTCAGCTCACTGCAAGCTCCGCCCCCTGGGTTTACGCCATTCTCCGGCCTCAGCCTCCGGAGTAGCTGGGACTACAGGCGCCCGCCACCTCGCCCGGCTAGTTTTTTGTATTTTTTAGTAGAGACGGGGTTTCACCGTGTTAGCCAGGATGGTCTCGATCTCCTGACCTCGTGATCCGCCCGTCTCGGCCTCCCAAAGTGCTGGGATTACAGGCTTGAGCCACTGCGCCCGACCGGAGGTGGCAGTCTTACACTGCCAAAACCAGCAAAGAGAAAAGACAGAAAGAAAGAGAGAGAGACAAAGTCAAAGACGGAAGGAAAGAGAGAGAGGAAGAAACAGAGACAAAGAGAAGGAGACAGAGAGAGGGAGAGTCAGAGACTAAGAAGGAGTTAAAGAGAGAGACAGAGAGGAAGAGACAAACAGGGAGTCAGAGAGAAAGAGAGAGACAGACAAAGAAGAAGTCAAAGACAGAGATATAAGTAGTGAAAAAAAAAAGTGTGCCTATTCCTTTAAAAGCCAGGGTAAATTTAAAACGTATAATTGATCATTGAAGGTCTTCTCTGTAACCCTCTAACACTCCAATACCACATTGTTGTCAGTGCAAAGCACCGAGGCCACTGACAACCCATAGCCTTCCTATCAAAAATCCTTAACCCAGCAGGTTTCTTAACTGGGGATGTAAATCTTAATTACCATACAAAGGTCTGACCAGACTTAGGAGGAACTCCCTTCAGGACAGGATGATAAATTTGGTTTTGGCAGTGTAAGACTGCTTTTCAATAGGTTTCTTTTTCACATACTAAACTGAAATCTACCTTGATGTATAGTCTTGGGTGATTAAAGGGAAAAGACACAATGGATATTCAGTAAGTGAAAAGGAAACTCTTACAGAAGCAGAGTTAGGAAAATTGCCTAATAATTGGTCTGCTCTAACCTGCAAGTTGTTTGCCCTCAGCCAAACCTTAAAGTACTTACAGAATCAGGAAGGAGCCATCTATACCAATTCTAAGTTAATATGGACCAAACGAGGTCTTATTAATAGCAAAGAAAAATTAAAATCCCAAACTTACAATGTTTTCAACTAAAGTTTGCTAAAAGTTAACAGTGTAACATGTATTATCCTACTACCACACACTCTCAAAGGATTTCTCAGTTTGCAAGAAATAACAAAATCTATCCAGTAAGGATAGTAACTACAATCCCAAATAGACTCTTTGGCAACAGTGACTCTTCAAAGCCGAGGCCTAGTCCTCCTCACTGCTGAGAAAGGAGGACTCTGCACCTTCTTAGGGGAAGAGTGTTGTTTTTACACTAACCAGTCAGGGATAGCACAAGATGCTGCCTGACCAGTATTTACAGGAAAAGGCTTCTGAAATCAGACAATGCCTTTCAAACTCTTATACCAACCTCTGGAGTTGGGCAACATGACTTCTCCCCTTTCTAGGTCCCGTGGCAGCCATCTTGCTATTACTCACCTTCAGGCCCTGTATTTTTAACCTCTTTGTCAAAGTTGTTTCCTCTAGAATTGAGGCCATCAAGCTACAGATGGTCTTACAAATGGAACCCCAAATGAGCTCAACTAACAACTTCTACTGAGGACCCCTGGACTGAGCCGCTGGCCCTTTGACTGGCCTAAAGAGTTCCCCTCTGGAGAATGCTACAACTGCAGGGCCCCTTCTTTGCCACTATCCAACAGGAAGTAGCTAGAACAGTCATTGCCCAATTCCCAACAGCAGTTGGGGTGTCCTGTTTAGAGGGGGGATTGAGAGGTGAAGCTGACTGGGCTTCTGTGTCAGGTGGAGACTTGGAGAACTTTTCTGTCTAGCTAAAGGATTGTAAACACACCAACCAGCACTCTGCATTTAGCTAAAGGTTTTTAAATGCACCAATCAGCACTCTGTAAAATGGACCAATCAGTGCTCTGTAAAATGAACCAATCAACAGGACGTGGGTGGGGCCAAATAAGGGAATAAAAGCTGGCCACCTGAGCCAGCAGCAGCAACCCACTCACGTCACCTTCCACACTCTGGAAGCTTTGTTCTTTCCCTCTTCACAATAAATCTTGCTGCTGCTCACTTTTTGGGTCCTCACTACCTTTATGAGCTGTACACTCACTGCGAAGGTCTGCGGCTTCACTCCTGAAGTCAGTGATACCACGAACCCACCAGGAGGAACAAACAACTCCAGACACTCCACATTTAAGAGCTGTAAAACTCACTGCAAAGGTCTCCAGCTTCACTCCTGAAGTCAAGCAAAACCACGAACCCACCAGAAGGAACTCCAGACACATCTGAACATCAGAAGGAACAAACTCTGGACACACCATCTTTAGGAACTCTAACACTCATCATGAGGGTCTACGGCTTCATTCTTGAAGTCAGCGAGACCAAGAACCCACCAGAAGGAACCAGTTCTGGACACACCATGATGGCTGGTGCCTGTAATCCCAGTTAGTTGGTAGGCTGAGGTGGAAGAGTCACTTGAACACTGAAGGCGGAGGTTGTAGTGAACCAAGATCATGTCACTATACTCCAGCCTAAGTGACAGAGCAAGACTCTGTCTCAAAAAGAAAAAAAAAAAAAAAAAGTACTTATTTAGTGTCAAATCCTGTGAGGTTTTTAAAGTGGAAACATGGACTTCAAGTTATTTTATTATTTTTATTTTATTTTATTTTATTTTTTGAGATGAAGTTTGGCTTTGTCACCCAGGCTGGTGTGCAATGGCATGATCTCACCTCACTGCAACCTCTATCTCCTGGGTTCAAGTGATTCTCCTGCCTCAGCCTCCCAATTAACCATAATTACAGGTGCCCGCCACCACCCCTGGCTAATGTTTGTATTTTTAGTAAAGACAGAGTTTCACTATGTTGGCCTGACTGATCTTGAACTCCTGACATCAGGTGATATGCCCACCTCAGCCTCCCAAAGTGCTGGGATTACAGGCATGAGCCACAACACCCGGCCTATTATTTATTTTTTGAAAGGTTGGAGGGGGCTATCTTGTGTTGAAATCTCCTGTTGCCAGAAGAAAAATATAAACCTGGCCTGTTTTAGGATCTACCTATTTTCTTAAATTTTCAGTTTGATTATGTCACATTTAGCACAAGTGACTCATTTTGGTTTGGTTTGGTCTGTTTGGAACTAGTACACAAGCTCAGTTTAGAATGATGGACTCCAATAGCTTTTGTTTTGTTTTGTTTTGTTTTGTTTTGTTTTGAGATGGAGCCTCACTCTGTCATCAGGCTGGAGTGCAGTGGCATGATCTTGGCTCACTGCAACTTCCGCCTCCTGGGTTCAAGCGATTCTCATGCCTCAGCCACCAGAGTAGCTGGGATTACAGGCACTTGCCACCACACCGAGCTAATTTTTGTAGTTTTAGAAGAGACAGGGTTTCACCCATTTGCCAGGATGGTCTCGATCTCCCGACCTTGTGATCCACACTCCTCAGCTTCCCAAAGTGTTGGGATTGCAGGTGTGAGCCAGCGTTCTGGCCAACTTTGTTTTTAAAACTCTCCCTTTTTGGTAAACTTCTTATGTAGGTCAGAGTGTGACCAAAACTCAGGGCCTTAGTGCCACTCTCAATGTCCATTATTTAGGGTTTTTGCCCTTATAATGTTATTCATAGGTTATGGCGTCTTCATGATCACATATGTCTTTGAGTTTCTGTCATTCCAGTTAAAGAGAGACCATTTGACATTCTAGAGATGACTGCATGGGAACCTTTATAACTTTTGAGAGAATACGGTGCAGTAGGGAGACCACTATTTTGATTATCAGGAGGATAATACCAAGAGTTGAAACCGGCCGGGCGCAGTGGCTCATGCCTGCAATATTAGCACTTTGAGAGGCCAAGGTAGGCAGGTTAACTGAAGTCAGGAGTTCAAGAGCAGCCTGATCAACATGGTGAAACCCAGTCTCTACTGAAAATACTAAAAACTAGCCAGGTGCAGAGGTACACGCCTGTAATCCCAGCCACTCAGGAGGCTGAGGAAGGAGAATCGTTTGAACCAGGGAGGCAGAGGTTGCAGTGAGCCAAGATTACACCACTGCACTCCGGCCTAAGCTACAGAGATTTAATAAAAAAAAAAAAAAAAAAAAAAAAAAGAAGAGTTCAAACCATGCTTCTTAGCCAAGGACCCCATGAACAACCAACAAAAATTAAACAGATTAAATAATTAGCTAGATAATGATCTACTCATTTCAACCAAGCAGCCTGTTCATTAATCCCCTACAACTGCATCTCTGTAATGCCCAATGTATTCTACCATGTGCAACTACAAGTATTAGCAACTGCAAAGGTAGTTCTCTGTTTATCCAGTAAGTAATCAAAAGAAATTCTCTTATTTAGCACAACTTTAATAACAACATTTAACACCCTTTTGTGTAACCATAGCCTTTACATTATAATCTGCTATAGAGCCCTATTTTGGGGGATAAATTTCTGACTATTGTTTCATTTATGCTTAGCCATGGAAAAAATGATCTAAGAAATGATACCCATTCAGAAGAGTAATGGCCTGCTGGCAATGCTCTTTAACCCATTCTGAAGAAGTTATTTTTAACTTATGAAGTAGGTTAAAAGCAGTGGATCGATATTCTGTTTCTGATATTATGAGGCAATAAATGTTTCATTAAAACTTCTCACCCACATTAGTCCTTCATCTTTTACCTATCAAGGTGAAAGTTTTGTTGTATGTAATGTTGGCAGCAAAATTCTCTACATATAATTGTACCCCATGAGTGCATACAAGAGATTTCTTTTTTATTTCTGTTGTTCGTAGAGTCATTATATACATGAGTCCACATTTGACTGGTGGCTGTATCCACATATGATAGTCACAATTCCAACTGTGAACTGTGTTCATGAGTCAGATTCAGGATCTTACCAGCAGGCTGTGTCCATGTGAGAGAGTGGCAGTTATAACTGTTGCCTGGTGTGCATATGAGAGTCACAATCTCACCTCTGTGCTGAGCCCTGTTACAATACTCTCTGTACACTCGAGTGCTTTATGCAATATGAGTAAGTGATGTGATCCTTTTTGATATTCATACAATTAGGAAACCCAGGACATTACTGGTTGCCCTAACGTTGGTTATGAAAGTTACAATCTCTCCTATTAGCTGAGTCCAGATACAAGAGTCTTCCTCATCCCCGTTAGCTGGGCATACGTATATGTCACAATTCCACCTGGGAGCAGAGACCAGGCTAGAGCATCACATCCCCTGGGTGCTGGACCAGAAATATTTCATAGTACCCCTATGGGCAGGACCCAGGCAAGACAGTCACATCACCTAAATGCTGGGCCTAGTGAAATGTCACAATGACCCCTGTGGTCAAGGCACAGAGAAAGAGTCACATTACCTGGGTGCTCAACCCAGTGATATGGTCCAGGCTTTCCTATGGGGAAAACACAGGCAGAAAAAGAGAGTCACATCATCTAGGTGATGAACCCAGAGATATGTCAAAAAGTCCCCTGTGAGCAAGGCTAAGGCAGGAGAGGAGAGTCACATTATCTAGGTACTGGGTCCAGTTGTATGTCACAATACCCTTCTATGAACATTGCTCATGCGGTAAAATCACATTATCATAATGTTGGGCACTGCAGTATATCACCATGCCCCCTGTATGCAGAAGCCAAAAAGGAGAGGATATTCACTTCACCTGGGTGCTGGGCACAGTGATAAGTCACAATCCCTAAAGTGGGCAGGGGCCAGATATGGGAGGAGAGTCATATCACCTAGGTGTTGGGCCCAGTGATATGCCACAATGCTCCCAGTATGTAGGAACCAGGCAGGAGAAAAGATTCACACAACTAATGTGCTGGGCCCAGCAATATGTCAAAATCTCCTTTGAGGGCAGCACCCAGGAAGGAGAGTTACATCACCTAGATTCTTTTTTTTTTTTTTTTTTTTTTTTGTTGTTGTTGTTTATTGAAAAAAATGCAATACAAGAAGCAAGACCAAACACATGTCTAAACACTACAACCACTTCTCCTACTACAAAAGGCCAAAACAGCAGACTTGATTATTGCCTGTGTAGTTTAAGGATTCTGCCAATCTGATTCTGCTGCCAGAGTTCCTATTTTTTCAAGAAATGTAAACAACTACTTGATATGATTCATAATTTTTAAAAAATTTACAAAGCTCCTTCATTTTTGTCACCAAAATAATACATTTGAGAGAGATTTGTAGAAACAACCAGCCTGGGGCTGAGATCCTGGGCAGAAATTTCCCGTGAGCATCAAAGGGCATCATTTAGGCCACAGCTCTGGCTCCATTTCCCTAGGTCTGTTGTCTCCTCACCCCCAGCTGCCAAGCATCCCCCCAACACACACTGATGGGCCTGGGGGAGTGGGATAGGTCACGGTACCCTGACAGGTCCCGCAGTTAGGCTCCCTGAGCCCTAGGCTTATAAATACAGGTCTTGCTTTGTGGGTGGGTGCCAGAGTCCTCATGTGGCTTGGAGGAAATCTTTATTTCTCAAATGAAAATAAAATTGCAGCAAGAGTTGTTACTGTGGTGTGTCTGAGTCACTTCAGGAAAACTGTTGCCAAGTTTCTGACCCTGGAAATGTAATTCTCTTCCCCCTCTTCACCATTTCTACCTGGACGGAGTCTGTTTTTCTTCACACAAACACATACACACAACTGCAGAAAGAAAAAAAATCCAAACAATTGCCAAACCCTAAGAACTGTTGCCAGAGATGGAGGAAAGGGGAAGAGGCCTGGAAGGATACCCATCTTGCTGGGCTTGTCCAAATCTATGGCTTCTTAGAGCCTGAAAGGCATTAGAGCTCTTCTCATCCAATTTACAGACAAGGAAGCCGAGAGAAGTGAGTTGGTGACAGAGTTGAGGGAAACGTTTAGGCCCCTGATGAATGGTCCTGTGCTGTGAAAGCTGCCACACTGTTCTGGATCGCACAGAATATTCAGTGTGTTAGTTTTTAAAGGCACACTCAGTGCCCCTCTGCCTTTTCCCCATCCTCTTTGTTCCACAGGTCTGGGAGCCCTGGTAGCTCTTTCTACAGGCCATCTGGCTGTCAGGCAGTGGCCACGCACCACATGTTTGTTTGAGGTAAGCTGCATTTCTCACTTGTCACCACTCCTGGCAATATGGCCAGGCTTGGGCACTACCCCAAAGCCCCACCTTTCAGACCCTCTGCCCACAGCCTGTAAGTCTGTTCCTGAGATAGGACAAACTCTTTCCCCTAAGCCTGTCCCACATCCCACCTGGGTTCTTTCCCTTCCTCCTGTTGTTCATGTCTCACATGGGTACCAAAAGAGAAATGTACACACCCAAAATGAGTTCAAACCAGCCGAAACAAAACTCAGGCAGTGGAGACTTTGGACGATGTTGGGAGAATCAGCTTTAAGACATTTATCTTGCTCACTGCCCTTGAATCCCAGTGACTGCTGCCCAATACCCACTGTCTATTTTAAGAAGCTCACTTCTAGCCTACATCACCTAGATTCTTGACTCAATTCATGTCACAACACCATCTAAGGGCTTGGCCTACACAGATGAGTGGAATTACTCAAATACTAGGCAAATGGGTATGTAAAAATCTCACATGCAAGAAGGTCCTGTGGTTAGATTTATAATTCTGCACATGTCCCAGCTTTAGGCATGAGAATCAACACCTCCTGTGGGTTATGTACAAGTACAGGACTCATAATTTCAATGATACATTGCATCTGTGCATGAGAGTCCCAATCCCACCCAAGGACTGTGCCCTGGTATGAAAGTCACAGGCTCACGGGCATGTTGAATTATTTCCCAAGAGTCATCACCCTACCTGTGGATGAGATCCATGTATGAGAGTGACAATTTTAACTTTCAACTGCCTCTTAGTGTCAGATTCAGAACCTTAAAGGTGAGCAGTATCCATCCGGGAGCATGACAACTTTTACTTTTTGGTGGGTGTACATACAAGAATCACAGTCCCACCTGTGTGATTGGCACTGTTATGATACTCTGTATACCACTCAAAGGCTTTGCATAATGTTCCTGAGAGTCACAATCTGCTCTGAGACTCTTGTGCTGGTATGATCCATGACTGTACCGTTGCCCTAAGTACAGGTATTAGAGTCAACCTCTCTCTAATTTGCTGCATCCAGGTATTAGAATCATCATTGTGGCTATCAGATGGGTCCAGAAGTGAGTCACCATCCTACCTGTGGTTAGATCCACATATACCAGTCACAATTCCAACTGTGAACTGCATTTACATGTGAGATATGGGACCTTAACAGTGTGCTAAAGACTTGTGTGTGGGTAAAATTTCTAACTATTGGCTGGGTGTGCATTTGAGAGTCAAAATTTCACCTGTGTGCTGGGCTTTGTTGTGACACTCTCTGTACTAACTGAAATCTTTATACAATTTGCATGAATATTGTACTTTTCTCTGACCTTCACACAAGTAACAGAAGAAGACCTTACCTGTTGCCCTAAACCTAGCAGAGAAAATCAATATTTCTCCTGTTTTGTGGGTTGAGGTATGAGTGTTGTCATTGCACCAGTGAGCATGTCCCAGGTGTATGTCACAATCCCACCTGTAGGTAGGAACCAGGCAGAAGAGTCACATCACTTGGATGCTAGGACAGGAATATGTCAATCTGCACTATGAGCAGGATCAAGAAAGAAGAGAATCACATCAGCTGGGATCTGGGCCTAGTGATATGTCACAGTCTTTCATGTCGGCAGTTCCCAAGCAGAAGAGGACAGTCACATTACTTAGAAGATGAGCCCAGTAATATGTAACAATCAATGCCCACTATGGGCAAGGCCCAAGCAAGAGAGGATTGTCACATTATCCTGGTTTCAGCAATATGTTGTAATTCTTATGGTTAGCAGGGCTTAGCAAAAGAAGTGAGTAACAAAATTTATGTGCTAGGTTAAACAATAGTTTAAAATCCCTTCTATTGACAGGGGCCAGACAACAGAGAAGACTCAAATTACCTAGGTGCTGGGTCCAACAACATGTCATAAGTTCTTCTGAGGGTGAGATCCAGGCAGAAGAGAAGAGTCATTTAACTTATATAATTGGTCCAGAAATATGTCACAATGTCTCATGTGGGGAGAACTACAACAGAAGAAGCACATTACCTAGGTGCTGGGCTCAGTGATATGACACAATCGTTCCTGTAGGGAAGGCCTAGGCACAAGAGGAGAGTCATATCACCTAGGTGCTGGATTCAGAAATATGTCATAGTTACTTCTAAGGGAAAGTTTCAGGCAGATGAGAAGAGTCATATTACCTAGCTGCTTGGCCTCGGTATATGTAACAGTCCCATCTGTGGGCTGGGCTCAGGCAGGAAACTAAAATCACTCAGGGTATGGGCAAAAACATATGCCACAATCACACCTGCAGAAAGATTCAGAGATTAGATAAACAATCCCAAATACGTCCAGCTCTAGGGATAATAGTCAAGATCTTCTGAGTGTTGGGTCTTAAGTATGTGAGTCAGAATCTCAATGATAGACTGGATTTGTGCATGAGAGTCTCAATTCTTAGATCGTGTCCTGGTAGAAGAGTCACAGCCTCACCAGTGTGTTGAATCTTGGTCCAACATTCACTATCTCATCTGTGGGCCTGATCCTCATATGATAGTCACAATTCCAACTTTCAACTCCTTTGAATGTGAGATTCAGAACCTCAACAGTGGACTGTGGCTATTTAAGAGGGGAAAATTCTTACTGTGAACTGGGTGTGCATACCAGAGTACTATCTCACCTGTGCACTGGGTCCTGTTACCACACTCTTGGTCCCACCCAAGGGCGTTATATGGTATGCCTGAGAGTCACAATCCACTCTTGGATCTATGTGCTGGTATAAACTCAGGATCTTACCCATTGTCCTAAGCCCAGGAATGACAGCTAACATCTGTCTTATTGGTTAGATCCAGGTATGAGAGTTCTCACTGTGCCTGTGAGTTGGGTACAGAAATGAGTCACCATTCCACCTGTAGCCAGATCCACATATGACAGTCCCAGTTTCAACTGTGAACTGCATCCACATGTGATCCTCAGGACCTCACCAGTAGTCTTTGTCCATTTGTGAGAATGACAATCCTATGAGAATCACAATTTTAACTTTGCACAGGGATCTGTTATGACACTCTCTGTACCACTGGAAGGGATCACACAATATACATGAGTTTTATAATCTTCTGTGACTTTCATACAAGTAGAAAGCCCAGGACCTCATCCATTGTTTGAAGGCTAACTGTGAGAGTCAACATGTCTCCTATTGGCTAGGTCCAGGTATGCAACTAATCACTGTGCCTGAGCTGGGTCCAAAAATCAGTCACTATTCAGCCTGTTCCCAGATTTACATACGACAGTCAGAATTTTAACTGTGGACTGCATCTGCATGTGAGGTTTAGGACATCACTGGTATGCTTCTTTCATGTTTGGAAATGACAATCCTAATTGTTGGCTTGGTATGCCTGTGAGAACTCACAATCTCACCAGTGTGGTAGACCCTATTACTGCATTCTCTGTAGCACACAAAGTATTTATAGGTTATGTATAATTATTTTTTGAGATGGAGTCTTGCTCTTGTCACCCAGGCTGGAGTGCAATGACATGAGATATCAACTCACTGCAACCTCTGCCACCCGAATTCAAGCGATTCTCCTGCCTCAGCCTCCCAAGTAGCTAGGATTATAGCTGCATGCCACCACACCCAGTTAATTTTTTGTATTTTGAGTAGAGATGGAGTTTCACCATATTGGCCAGTTTGGTCTCGAACTACTGACCTCAGGTGATCCACCCTCCTCGGCCTCCCAAAGTGCTGGGATTACAGGTGTGAGCCACCTCACCTAGCCAGTTATGCATACATTTTATAAACCTCTGTGACCTTTCTAAAAATAGGTGATCCAGGACCCTACGCCCTGTCCAAAATACAGCTAAGAGAGTCAAAATTACTCTTATTGTCTGGGTTCCCATACAAGCTTGATTGTAATGCCTAAAAGCTTGAAAACACATATGTCAAAATTTAACCTCTATGAATGGACTGGGCAAGAGATTCAGATCACCTGAATGCTGGATCAAAAATATGTCAATGTCCACTCTGTGGACGGGGCTCTTGCAGTAAAGTCACATAACCTGGGTACTGGGCCCAGCAGTATTTCACAGTGCCTTCTGTGAGCAGGGTTCAGGCAGGAAAGTCACATTATCTGCATGAAGGGCACAGAAATATGTCACAATCCACCCTGTGTAAAAGGCCCAGGCAGGAGAGGATAATTATATAACCTAGGTGATCAGTTCAGCAATATGTCACAATTCTCCCTGAGGACAGGGTCTGTGCAGGAGAGTAAAATACCTTAGATGCTTTGACCAGGCATATGTCACAATTCCATTTTGGGGCTTTAACCAGGCAGGATAGTCAAATCATTCAGGTGCTGGACAAAGGTCCAGTCACGCCTGCAAGCAGGTCCAGAAATAAGGTTCAAAATTCCATACATTTTCTGGCTCCAGGTATGAAAGTCAAGACCTTTTAAGTTGGGTCCAAATACATGAGTCACAATCTTAATGGTAGAGTATCCCTGAATGAAGACACAATTTCAAATGCAAACTGAGTCTCAATATCTGAATCACAGCCTCACAGGTGTGCTGAATCCTGGTCATTGAGTCACCATTCTACCTGTGGACCAGATCCATGTATGAGAGTCACAATTCCAACTTTTGACTACTTCCACATGTGAGATTCACAGCCTCAACAGTTGATCATTTCCATGTGGGAGGGTGACAATGTTTACTGTTGGCTGAGTGTGCATAGGAGAGTCACAGTTTTACCTGTGTTCTCAAAAGTAGGCCCTGTTCATGTGTGAGGGTGACAATTCTAACGGTTCACAGGGTGTGCCTATGAGAAACACTGTATCATTTGTGTGTTGGGCCATATGATGACACTTTATGTACCACCCAACTACTTTATACCATATGCAAGAGAGTGGTAATTTGATTTTTTTTTTTTTTTTTTGAGACAGAGTCTCTATCTGTCGCCCAGGCTGGAGTGCAATGGTGTGATCTTGACTCACTGCAACCTCTGCCTCCTGGGTTCACTCCATTCTCCTGCCGAGTAGCTGGAACTACAGGCATCTGCCACAACGCCCAGCTGATTTTTTGTGTTTTTGGTAGAGACGGGGTTTCACCATGTTAGCCAGGATGGTCTCGATCTCCTGACCTCATGATCCGCCCGCCTCGGCCTCCCAAAGTGCTGGGATTACAGGCGTGAGCCACTGCACCCAGCCAATTTGATATTCTTTTTATGGAAACAGGAGACCCAGGATCCTACCTGTTTCTCTAAACCCAGCTAGAAAAGACAGTATATCTCTTATTGGCTGATTTGACGTATTAGAGTCATCATTGCACCTATGATCTGAACAAAGAGATACGTCACAATCCCATCTGTGGATAGGAAGTAAGCAGGAAGTAATCCCATCTGTG
>NC_045454.1:31362378-31370036 GCF_002776525.5 Piliocolobus tephrosceles | reverse complement strand
AATCCCATCTGTGGATAGGAAGTAAGCAGGAAGTAATCCCATCTGTGGATAGGAAGTAATCTGTGGATAGGAAATAAGTTTTGAGTAAGTAAGTTTTGAGCAAATAAGTATGTCACAATCACCCTAGATGGCGGGGGTCAGTTATGAGAGGAGTCACATCACATAGGTGCTGGGCCAAGTGATATATCACAGTCCTCTCTGTCAAAAGGTCCTAGGAAGACAACAAGAGTCATATCATCTAGGTGATGGGCCTAAAGATATGTCATAATAACCCCAGTGAGCAGGGACCAGGAAGAAGAATTACATCACCTGTGTGCTGCGCCCAGTGAAAAATCACTCTCCCTTTTGTGGGCATGGCCCAGGCAGAAGAGGACAGTCATGTCACCTATGTCTTGAGCTCAGAGATATATCACAATCTCTCCTATGCTAAAAGCCCAGGTAAAAGAGTAAAGTTACATCAAATTTTGATGGTCCCAGAGCAGAAATAAGTCACACTGCCTGCTGTGGGCAGGATTCAGGCAAGAGCTGGACATCACCTTGGTGCTGGGCTCAGCAATACATCACAATGCCTTTCAAGGGCAGGGCCAAAGCATAAGAAAAACATCGCCTTGATGTTGAGCTCAGTGATATGTCACAATCTCCCCTACAGGCAGAACCTAAAAAGAATAGTCATATCAGCTAGGTGCTGGGCCTATGAATCAGTCAAAATCCCCCTGGTGAACAGAGACCATGTAGGAAAAGACTTACATCACCTGAGTAATAGGTGCAGAGATATGTCACAATTCCCTCTGTAGGCAGAGCCTAGGCAAGAGAGTTACATGACCATAGTGTTGGATGCAGCAGAATACCACAATGGCATATCTGGGCAGGGCACAGGCAGAAGAGTCTCAAAACCTGGGTACTGGGTTTAGTGATACATCACAAACCCCACTGCAGACAGCACCAAGGCAGAAAAATATAATTTCATCACCTAGCTGCTGGGTCCAGTGATATGTGACAATCACATCTGTGGGCTTGGGTCATGCAGGAGAGTGAAATCACCCAGGTGATGGGCAGAATGTTATGCCACAATTACACCTGCAAGAAAGTGCACAGATATGATTAACAGTCTCCCAAATGTCCTGGATTTAGGTATGACAGTCAACATCTGTATGGCAGGTAAAAGTATGTGAGTCACAGTCTCAATCATAGACTGGACCCTTGCATGGGAGACTCAATCCCTCCTGCAAACTGTGTCCCCTTGGTGGGGTCGCAGCCTCTAAAGTGTGTTTATCTTGGTCTTAAGAGTCATCAACACACCTGTGGACAGAATCCATGTATGAGAGTCAATTATTCAACTTGTATGTTCTTCTGGGTGTGAGGTTTAGAACCTCAACTGAGGGCTGTCATGTGGAAGGACAACAGTTTTTACTGTCATCTGCATGTGAGTATGTGTGTCACAATTTCACCTGTGTGCTGGGTCTTGTTAGCACAATCTCTGTACCACTTGATGAATTTATATGATATACATGAAAGTGGCATTCCACTCTGAGACCTTTATGCTGGTATGGACCAATGACTGTACCTGTGAAATTAAGCCCAGGTATGAGAGTCAACATCTCTCCAAGTAACTGGGTTTATATAGAACAGTTCTCCCCTGCCTATTAGCTAGGTTTAGAAATGAATAACCATCTCAACTGTGGCTGGATGTTTACATGTGACCATCACAATTCCAACTTTGAACTGCATCTGTGTGTGAGAGTCAGGACCTCAGAAGTGTGCTCTGTTTATTTGTGAGAGTATCAATATGTGACATTGTGATAATGCCCCTGTGGGCAGGACCCATGCAGGAAACTCACATGACCTAGACATTGCACCCAGACATGTCACAATAGCAATGTATGTACAGCCCAGGGAGGAGAGGAGCATTACAAAACATAGGCCCAGTGATACATCACAATTTCTTATTGGGCAGAGCCCAAGCAGTAGAGAAGAATCATATCACCTAGTTGCTGGGTTTGACAACATAAAACACTACCCCCTGAGAAGAAGATTAGGCAAGAGAGTCATATCACCTAGGTGATGGGCTCAGATATGTTATAATGCCCCCAGGTGAGCAGGGCTAAGGAAGAAGAGGAAAGTCACATAAACTAGGGCCAGGGCCAACCTATATGTCACAATCACTCCAGTGGGGAGCACCCAGGCATGAGAAGAGAATCACATCACATATGAGCTGGGCCCAGCAATATGTCACTATCTCCACTGTGAACAAGTCTGAAAATAGGAAGAGTCACATCAACTAGGTGATGAACTCAGAAATATGTCAAAATGATTTCTGTCGGCAAAGACTAGGCAAAACAATTGCATCATGTGTGCTGGGCTTGGTGATAAGTCATTATCCCTTCTGTGGGCATGGTCCAAGCAGAAGAGAAAAGCCACATTACTTAGCTGCTGGGCCCAGAGTTATGTCACAATATCTTCTATGGAGAAAGCCTAGGCAAGAAAGAAGAGTCACATCAAATAGTTCATGAGCCCAGAGGTACATCACAATGCCCCTTGTTAATGGCGTCCAGGCAGAAGACTTACATCAATCTGTTGGGATTGGCTGTTGGGATTGGCAATATGTCACAATGCTATTTGAGGGCAGGGCCAATGCAAAAGAGGAACATCACCTTGGTGTTGGACCTAATGATATGTCATAATCTTCCCCATGAGCAAAACCTAGAAAGAAGAGAAAAACCACATCAGCTAGGTGCTGGGGCTAGCAATCTCCTTCAATACTCCCTGTAAACAGGAACCCCACAGGAAGAGAGTCGCATCACCTGTGTGATGGGCACAGAGATATGTCACAATACTTCCGGTAGGCAGGACCTAGGCAAGAGAGTTACATGACATGGGTGTTAGACCCAACAATATGTCACAATGGCCCATGTAGGCAAGGGACAGGCAGGAGAGTCACATAACCTGGTTATGGTTCCCCTATGTTAGCTGCAGTAATATGTCACAGTGCTTCCTGTGGGGAGCGCCAAGGCAGGAGAATAAATTTACATCACCTAGATCCTGGGTTCAGGGATGTGTCACAGTCCAATCTGTGGGCTGAGCCCAGGCAGGAGAGTCAAAAAACTCAGGTGCTGGACAGAGGCATATGTCACAATCACAGCTGCAGGAAGGTCCATAAATGAAATTAACCGTCCTGCACATGTCGAGGTTCCAGGTATGAGAATTAACACCTCCTTTATGTTGCATCTATGTTCAGGAATCACAGTCTCAACTGTGGACTTGATCTGTGTACGAGACCTTCCATCCATCCTCTAGACTGTGTCTCTTTAGTGACTCACAGTCTCTCAAGTCTCAGGGGTGCTGAATCTTGGTCTGAGAGCCACCAGCTTATCTGTACACTGGATTCAAGGATGAAAGTCAATTTTTCAATTTTTGAAACTTTTACTGGTTTTGAGATTCAGAATCTCACCAGTGGGTTGTGTTCATGTGGAGCGATGACAATCATTACTGTCAGCTGGGTTTGCACGTGAGTGTCACAATCTCACCTGTGTGCTGAGATCTGTTAGGACGGACATAATCTCTCCTACTTGAGGGCTTTACACTGTATGCATAAGAGTTGCTGGCCGGACGTGGTGGCTCAAGCCTGTAATCCCAGCACTTTGGGAGGCTGAGGCGGGCAGATCACCTGACTTCATGAGTTCAAGACTAGCCTGACCAACATGGAGAAACCCTGTCTTTACTAAAAATACAAAATTAGCCGGGTGTGGTGGCACATGCCTGTAATCCCAGCTACTCGGGAGGATGAGGCAGGAGAATCACTTGAACCCAGGATGCGGAGGTTGTGGTGAGCTGAGATGGCACCATTGCACTCCAGCCTGGGCAACAAGAACAAAACTCCATCTCAAAAAAAAAAAAAAAAAAAAAAAAAAAAAAGAGAGAGAGAGTTACAATCTGGTCTGAGAACTTTATGTTGGTATGGACCCATGATCATACCCTGAGCTGTGGCCCTAAGCTCAGGTATGAGAGTCAACATGTCTCCAGTTGGCTGAGTCTAGGTAAGAGATTTCTTACCTGCCTATGAGCTGCAGGAAGCTCATAGCCATTGAGCCATGTGTGAATATCTAGTCATTTCAACTCTGGCTGGATATTAACATATGACAATCACAATTTCAACTGCAGACCGTATCCACTTATGAGATTAAGAACCTCAGCAGTGAGCTCTGTATATGTGTGTGTGTGTGGGTTCCAATCCTAAGGGTTGCTGTGTTGTGCATATGAGAAACACAACCTCAACTGTGTGTTGGGCTCCGTCATGACACTCTCTGTACCAACCAAGAGTTTTGCACAATATGCAAGCGAATGCCAATTCTGTATGGTCTTTATAAAAAGAAGACCCAGAAACTCATCTGTTTGCCAAAGCCTTGCAAAGAGACACAGACTCTCTGCTACTGGCTGGTTAAAGGGAGACACGTACATCACTTGGATGCAAGGCCCAGTGATATGTCACAATGCCCCCTGTGGGCAGCACCAAGGCAGGAGTATGGAGTCACATCACCTATTTGCTGGGTTCAGCAATATATCACAATTGCAACTATGAACTGGGCCCAGGGAGGATAGTCAAATTACTCAAGTACTGAGCAGAGGCATATGTCACAATCACACCTGCAGGATGGTTTAGAAATTAGATTAACAATTTCACACATGTCCCAGTTCTAAATTTGAGAGTCAACACCTCCTGTATTTTGGGTCTAAGTACAAGAGTCACAATCTCAATGGTGCACTTGATTTGTTTGTGAGAGTCTCAATTTCTCGTGCAGACTGTGAATGCTCACTGGAGCCACAGACTCACAGGTGTGTTGGATAGAGGTCTGGGGGTCACCAACTCACCTTTGAACCAAATCCACATATGAGTCAGTTTTCCAACTTTTGACTGTTTTCACGAGGAAAACTTGGGACCTCAACAATGGGCTGTGTTCACATGCAAAGGTGACAAGTTTTGCTATTGGCTGAGTGTGCATGTGAGCCTCACAGTCTTACCTGTGTGCTGGGCTCTGCTAAGACTCTCAATACCACCCAAGAGCTTTCTACAGTATTAATGAGAGTTGCAAACTGCTCTGTGACCTTCATGATGGTATGGACCCATGATTGTACCTGTGGTTCTAAGCCCAGGTATTAGAGTCAACATCTCTGTAATTGGCTGGTTCCAGATAAAAGAGTTCTCACCTGTTGAGGAGCTAGGTTAGAAATGAGTCACCATCTCAAGTTCAGCTGGATGTTCAACTATGACAATCACAATTTCAACTGTAGACTGCATCCACGTGTGAGATTCAAGACCTTACCAGTAGGCTCTGTCCATGTGTCAGGTGACAATCCTAATCGATGATGCAGTGTGTATACAAGAAATGCAATGTCACCTGTGTGCTGGGCCCTGCAATGACACTCTCTGTACCACCAAGGGTTTATATGATATAGGAGAGTGGTAATCCACTATGACCTTCATACAAGGAGGAGACCCAGAATCTTATGTATTTCTCTAAGCCTAGCTTTGAAAGACAGTATGTCCCCTATTTGTTGATTTGAGGTATGAGAGTTTTCATCTCACCTATGGGCTGAAAAAAAATATATTTTACAATCCCACCTGTCATTTTGGTGCCAGGCCAGAGATATGTCACAATCTTTTCTTACGGCAGAAACTAGAAAGAAGAGTCACATCACCTGGGTGCTTGGCCAGAGATACGTTACATTCCTGTTCTGAAAGGAGGGCACAGGCAGCAGAGTCACAGCACGTGGGTGCTGTGCCCAGTGATATGTCACAAGACTCACTCTCTGTGAACAGGACCCTGGAAAAGAAAACACATCACCCTTGTTGCAGAGTCAAATGTTATGTCACAATCTTTCCTGTTGGCAGGATGCAGGCAACAGAGGAGAGTCACATCTCCTAGGTGATGAATACAGAGATAAGTCATGAGGCTCTTGAGAATGGTAGGGCTAACACCCTGTTTACAGGGCATAGACAGGTGCCTCCATCTTCTAGGTGTTTGGTCTAGTCATATGTCACAGTACTCAAAATACGTGGGACCTATGCAAAATACAAGAGTCACATTACCTAGGTGCTAGGCCCAGGGATATGGCAGCATCCCACATTTTGGCAGGGGCCTGGCAGAGAAGAAGGACACATCAACTAAACCATAAATGTAAA
The DNA here is from genome assembly GCF_002776525.5 of Piliocolobus tephrosceles. Lineage (NCBI taxonomy): Eukaryota > Metazoa > Chordata > Mammalia > Primates > Cercopithecidae > Piliocolobus > Piliocolobus tephrosceles. Next base: position 31,363,858 of record NC_045454.1, on the reverse strand, counting down.
AATTATCATAGCCAGGCACAGTGGCTTATGCCTGTAATTCCAGCACTTTGGGAGGCTGAGGTGGGCAGATCACTTGAGGCTAGGAGCTCAAGACCAGCCTGGCTTACATGGCAAAACCCCATCTCTACTAAAAATACAAAAAAAAAATTAGCTGAGCATGGTGGTACACGACTGTAATCCCAGGTATTGCGGAGGCTGAGGCACGAGAATCACGTGAATCCAGGAGGCCTAATGATTAGGTTCAAGGCCAAATAGCAAAATGTGTTTGTCTTTAATCTATTTTCTCTATATATAAACATTGCAAGTCAAGAGTATGTACAGATAACAAGACTTAGAGTTTTCTTCTCCTCCAGACCTATCATCCTTTGTTCCCTTTCTGATCTCTGGAAGGAAGGTGGGCCAAAGGTGGCCAGCAGTTGTCTACTTGTGGTTAATTTATTCCTGCTGCCCTCTGCTCTTTCTACGGCCACTATCTTTTCCATCCTCGAAACTAAAGAGAGATGTTGTTAGGAAGAGGCCCTTCCTTCACACTGGCAGAATAAATTTGTTCAGGCCCTTCACCTGCGTAATATCAGAGCTGCACTTCATGTGTGGCTCCTGAGTGCCTGGAATGTGACTGGGTCTACACTGTGATGTGCTGGAAAGGCAAAAAACGGACTTAGTGGCCCGTGTGCGGTGGCTCATGCCTGTAATCCCAGCACTTTGGAAGGCCGAGGCAGGTGGATCACCTGAGGTAGGGAGTTCCAGACTAGCCTGACCAACTTGGAGAAACCCCGTTTCTACTAAAAATACAAAAATTAGCTGGGCATGGTGGCAGATGCCTGTAATCCCAGCTATTCAGGAGGCTGAGGCAGGAGAATCGCTTGAATCCAGGAGGCAGAGAACCAAGTTCATGCCATTGTACTCCAGCCTGGGCAACAAAAGCGAAACTCCATCTCAAAAAAAAAAAATCCCTCCCAAAAAAATCCAGACTTAGTTCCAATGATATGGTTCCAACTATATACATGCTACATTAATAATTACACATTGATCATATAGTAATATTTTGGATATATTGGGTTACAATCAGTTTGATCTGTTTCTTCTTTCTTTTTAAAGTTTGGCTACTAGAAAATTTAAAATTCACATTTGGCTCACATTCTATTTTAGAAGATTGTCTCTTTTTTTTTTTTTTTGACGGAGTGTCACTCTCTGACCCCCGCGCTCACAGCTCACTGCAAGCTCCGCCCCCCGGGTTCACGCCATTCTCCTGCCTCAGCCTCCCGAGTAGTTGGGACTACAGGCGCCGCCACCTCGCCCGGCTAGTTTTTTGTATTTTTAGTAGAGACGGGGTTTCACCGTGTTAGCCAGGATGGTCTCGATACCTCGTGATCCACCCGTCTCGGCCTCCCATAGTGCTGGGATTACAGGCTTGAGCCACCGCGCCCGGCCTTTTTTTTTTTTTTTTTTTGACGGAGTTTAGTTTTGCTCTTGTTGCCCA
>NC_045454.1:31352760-31362278 GCF_002776525.5 Piliocolobus tephrosceles | reverse complement strand
GACGGAGTTTAGTTTTGCTCTTGTTGCCCAGGCTGAAGTTCAAAGGGATCTTGGTTGCATGCAACTTCCACCTCCCGGGTTCACTTGTCTCAGCCTCCCAAGTAGCTGGGATTACAGGCACCCGCCACCACGCCGGGCTAATTTTTGTATTTTTAGTAGAGGCGGAGTTTCATCATATTGGTCAGGCTGGTCTCGAACTCTTGATCTCAGGTGATCTGCCGGCCTCGGCCTCCCAAAGTGCTGGGATTACAGGTGTCGGCCACTGAACCCGGCCATGATTACCTCCTTCTTAAAATCTCAGGCTGCCTGATCAAACAACCAGAAGCCAGGAAGGTCAGGAAAGCTGAAATTTTAAAATAATTGTTATTATTTTTTTTTCGTGAGTAACCATATCGCATATTTTTTTCTTTATTTTTTTGAGACAGAGTCTTACTCTGTCGCCCAGGCTGGAGTGCAGCGGCGCGATCTCGGCTCACTGCAACCTCTGCCTCCCGGGTTCAAGCGATTCTCTTGCCTTAGCCTCCCGAGTAGCTGGGACTACAGGCGTGAATCACTGCGCTTGGTCATATAATGTATTGTGTATAAACGCATATGACCTTACACACAAGGTTAAATTCAAATACCTCTGGGTCTGGCCTGGCTTAACTCAGGGAAGAAGCCCTGCCTGAAAAGGCTGCATCTTAGGCGGTCACTCTGCATTCAGCCTAGCATCAGATCACGTCTCCTGTCACTCGGGGTCTAAAGGGGCGGGGCCTTAAACGTTATCCAATCAGAGGCGCTGGGCTGGAAACCGTCCAATCAGACACAAAGCTGGAGCGGACAGAGAGGCTTCCGGATTTGGCCGGGACTTTGTCTCTGGCTGCAGCCAGAGCTGCAGGTCTCGTCTTCCCTGGTCTGTGTCCTCTTCTCCAAGAGGCCCAGCCTCTGTAGCCCTGTGACCTGCAGGCGTTGGGAGATCCCCAGCTAAGATGCCAGGTCCGCCTGGAAGCCTAGAAATGGTGAGACATCCCAGGAGAGGGGAAAGGGCTAGTGGGAACCGGTAGGAAGTGGCTGTGGCGGGACTCAGGCCTCCTCGCAGTCAGCTCCACAATCTGCGCCCGAGTTTTCCTTGGCCAGCTCGACCTCAGTCCCTCTCAGCCATAAGATGGCGGCTCCGCTCTCGGCAGCTCAGCATCTGCAGCGCCTCGTCTCCCCATATTGTGCAGGGACCACGGGAGGGTAGACAGGGGAGAATCCTGACCCGGGGTGCGGGGTTCGTGAATGGGAAGAGCTTTGGTCTGTGGGGTTCTGAGTCTCTCTTTTCTCTTATTAAAAATGCACAGAAGTCACCGCAAAAACATTAAAGAATTTAATTAAAGAGTGATTCAAAAATCCGGGCGTCGTGGCTCACGCCTGTAATCCCAGCACTTTGGAAGGCCGAGGCGGGTGGATCACGAGGTCAGGAGATCGAGACCATTCTGGCCAATATGGTGAAACCCCGCCTGTACTACAAATACAAAAATTAGCCGGGCGTGGTGTCGTGCCTTTAATCCCAGCTACTCAGGAGGCTGAGGCAGGAGAATCGCTTGAACCAGGAAGTCAGAGGTTGCAGTGAGCCGAGATTGCGCCGCTGCACTCCAGCCTGGCGACAGAGCGAGACTCCGTCTCAAAAAAAAAAAAAAAAAAAAAAATTGTAGAGTACCCAGCTATGTTTGTCATTTGTCGTCCATAGCAGGGACTTGAAGAAAAAACTTTTATAAGGTGCGATAAAGAAAATCAAATTCAATAATTGGTTAGGTACAGTTGCATAGTTTCTTAATTTGTGCGATCAAGGTGGACATTTCCTTGTTATGTAATCAGAGGTTAATTGGTAGTTTATAGTTGGCTAAGCCTTAATTTTGTTTCCCCCAATTTCGTAATTTATAAAAACATGCATTTGACGCCAGTCGCGGTGGCTCACGCCTGTAATCCCAGCACGTTGGGAAGCCCAGGCAGGCGGATCACCTGAGGTCGGGAGTTGGAGACCAGCCTTACCAACATGGAGAAACCCCGTCTCTACTAGAAATACAAAATTAATCGGGCATGGTAGTGCATGCCCGTAATCCCAGCTACTTGGAAGGCTGAGGCAGGAGAATCGCTTGAACCTAGGAGGTGGATGGTGCAGTGAGCCGAGATTGCGCCATTGCTCTCCAGCCTGGGCAACAAGAGCGAAACTCCATCTCAAAAAACAAAACAAAACAAAACATGTATTTGAGTTAAATTTCTTTAAAGTAGAAATCCGGGGACTAGAGCCACCTCAGTCTAGTTGCCTGCCACTTAATTATTTTCACAAGCCACAGGAGACTAATTTTCCGCTGATTTTTTTTCCTTCTTTTTTTTTTTTTTTTTGAGAAGGAGTTTCACTCTGTTGCCCAGGCTGGAGTGCAGGCGCGAGATTTCTGCTCATTGCAACCTCCACCTCCCAGGTTCAAGCAATTCCCCTGTCTCATACTCCGGAGTAGCTGGGATTACAGGAACCTGCCACCATGCCTGGCTAATTATTGTATTTTTAGTAGAGACGAGGTTTCATGTGGGCTAGGCTGGTCTTGAAGTCCTAACCTCAGGTGATCCGCCTGCCTCGGCCTCTCAAAGTGCTGGGATTACAGGCGTGAGCCGCGCCCGGCCTTTTCTGCTGCATTTTTTACATGTGTCCCAAGCAGAGTCTCAAGTTTTACCGACCACCGCCCCGCCCCCCGTCATTTCTTCAGCCTAACTGTGGCTTGCAAAAATAGTAAATAATAAAATACTAAATTTTCAGTTTCTTCTGACATTCCCGAATGCCAGTTTTCCCTAATTCACATTATCAATTATTCGTCCTTCAATTTACATTTTTTATACCATGTTTTAATTAATCATTTTTGATAAAGCATTGGATTACACTTTAAAAATATTTGTTTTCTGTTTGTAAATACTTTCCATGAAAAGAAAGCAAAGTATAATTCCCTGACGCTGTAGGGTGAAAAAAAAAATTGTTCCTCTTTGCTTTTATGTTGTATAGGCACAGAGATCTTATCAGAGTGTTTTTGGGTCAAAGTTTCCCCTTGGAAACTATGACGTGAGACGTCTTCACCCATCCTGTAGTTTTGTTCTTGGTCCTGGGCTCAGTATTTTCTGGGGATAAACCAAGATACGCACCATGGCTATATCTGCTAGAGTGTCTAGTGAATATCAGCTACTGGGTCTTTTTTTTTTTTCCTTATATCACAACCTGAGTTACGGAGTATAGCCTCTTAAGAAAGAAGGTGGCTGCCCCAGGGCTGAGAGGAGTCTCCTGTTGTACTTCTTTTTCGAAGACATTAAAATTGTCTTCACCCAACTCAGCTTCTATTTCTTAGAGACACATTGCTGTTAAGCTAATCAGATGCTGGTAAAAAAAACACAGAAATAATTTCTGCCTCCTGGATTCTCTAAGTGGGTAGAGAAATAGTAAAATAAAAAAACCAAGTGAGTAACTCTGTCATAGAAACTAAAACTTGAGCCTAGTGACTCTAAGCTAAGGCTAATATTGAGCCTTAAAAAAAAGGTTATTAAAGGCCCAGTTAATTCTTTCTGGGGAGCCGCCCCTGCAGATGTCCCAGCCATGAAAGAAGCCTTTATCCTGAGAGAAGTTGTGGAGCCCTGGAAAGCTGGGGATCCGCAGGCAGATTCAGTTAAGGTTAAAATAGAAGGGGTCTCAGACGGTCTTACTGAAGATGAAGTTGTTATTGTTATGAGATAGTTTCTAGACTTTGTGAAATATAAACAAAGTTAGATTTATGTTAAAAAAAAAATTCCAAAGGAGTATTGCAACAGGAGGAAGTACTAACAATAATATCTTTAAGGATTGCAAAGGTTAGGCAGACAAGGGCTTTCTTTCATAAGGAGGAGCAAACAGATTAAAAAGAAGGTGTGAGGGAAATGGCAAATTGAGGATGAAATAACTAGAGTTTAGATCTTTTGAGATGAAGTCTCGCTCTGTCGCCCAGGCTGGAGTATAATGGCATGATCTCGGCTCACTGCAACCTCCGATTCCTGCGTTCAAGCGATTCTCCTGCCTCAGCCTCCTGAATAGCTGGGATTACAGGCACCAGCCATCATGTCTGGCTAAATTTTTTGCATTTTTGTAGAGACGGGGTTTCACCATGTTGGCCAGGCTGGTCTTGAACTCCTGACCTCAGGTGATCTACCCACCTCGGCCTCCCAAAGTGCTGGGATTACAGGCATAAGCCACCATGCCTGGGCAAATTTAACTGATTTTTATATGAGTAAAAGAAGAAAATGTGCAGAGTCTGTGTCTGGCTATGTGATCAGTAAAAAAAGGGCACCATCTAAGTTATAATGGAAAAGGTGTTTCTTTCCATAAACTGTTCTTGGAGCACACAAAGGATGGAGAATTTTAGTAATCACAGCTATTTACCTGGATTACCTATGTGCTTCATCTTTCCCCACCCATTTTTTTTTTTTTTTGTCCTATACATTTATTCCATTTTGCTTTTTCTGAGTTGTATCTTTTATAATTAACTGGTCAACATAACTATGTTGTTTTGCTTGTTCTGTTAGTGGCTCTATCAAATCATTGAACTTGAGGGAGGTTGTGGGAGTCCCCGATTTTTAAACAGTAGCTCAGGAGCGTAGATGGGTTCATTGGGTTTGTTACTGACATCTGCAGTAAGGAGAATACTGTGCGACTGAGTCCTGAATCAGGGTCTGTGCTGAATGGGTGGTGTCAGAATGCAAATCTTAGACAATGAGTTGATGTTGGAGAATCTTAATGTTCAGCAAACTCTACAGATTTGGTGCCAGAAGAAAGATACCACAGAGGCCTGGCCTGACATGAAACTCTGGGAGGCTCTGCTTTTCTGTCACATTGTTTTGTGATTCTAAGTCTCCTCCTAGGGTGAGAGAGGACTGAAAACTTAAAGGAAAGAAGCTCTGATAGCAGATTCCCTTCTTCCACAGCTGTCAGCACAGGATTTCTACCCACTCACAAACACACCCACTAGACATTGAGGTATCTATACCACTCCCAGGGCTAGACACCACCCTCAGGAATTTCACCACAGCATTTTTGATCCTAATTTTTTTTGCCAAAAACCCACAAATGTCTACAAGTCTCCTGGCATATCCTCACCCCCAGACACTGAATCTGCAGCAGCAACCTGTTTTCTCCACCAACCTAGGGTTCTGGACCACCTGTCCATAATCTCATCTGCCTGCATGAATGCAGAAATAAATTAGAGTAGAGTCACACCTGGGCCACGATCTGTAGTACAAACCAGTCCTATCTCCTACATTGCACTTTCCCAAACTCATGGATTTTTTTTCCTTTTAACTTTTATTTTTTGTTACTGAGTACACATGCGGGTTTGTTATATAGGTAAAATTGTGTCATGGGGGTTTGGTGTGCAGATTGTATTGTCACTGAGATACTAAAAATTGCACCAAACAGGTATTTTTTCTGATCTTTTTTGTCCTCCCATCATCCACCATGAACTAGACCTCAGTATTTATTGTTCTTTTTGTGTCTATGCATTCTTATTATTTAGCTCTTACTTATAAATGGTAACATGAATTTATTTATTACTACTATTATTGTTTTTGAGACAGAGTCTTGCTCTGTCTCCTAGGCTAGATTGTGCAGTGGCACAATCTCGGCTCACTGCAACCTCCACCTCCCTGGTTCCAAGCGATTCTCCTGCCTCAGCCTCCCAAGTAGCTAGGATTACATGCGACTGCCACCACACCCAGCTAATTTTTGTATTTTTGTAGAGATGGGGTTTCACCATGTTGGCCAGGCTGGTCTTGAACTCCTGACCTGAGGTGATCCACCCACCTTGGCCTCCCAAAGTGCTGGGATTACTGTCTTTACATTAGTTTTCTAAGAATACTGGTCTCTAGCTCCATCCATGTTGCTACAAAGGACATGATTTTCTTTCTTTCTTTCTTTCTTTTTTTTTTTTTAATGGCCACACAGTATTCCATGATGCTTGTGTACCATATTTTGTTTTTATTGAATCTTTTATTTTATTTATATTTGAAGAAAGGGTCTTACTCTTTCACCCAGGCTGAAGCGTAGTGGTGTGATCTAGGCTCAATGAAGCCTCAATCCCCTGAGTTCAAGCAGTCCTCCTACCTCAGCCCCCTAGGTATCTGGGACTTCAGTCACATGCCACCACACCCACTAATTTTTTCTTTTTCTATTTTTTGTAGACATGAGGTTTTGCCATGTTGTTCCGGCTGCTCTCAAACTCCTGAGCTCTGGCAATCCACCAGCTTTGACTTTCCGAAGTGTTGGATTAGAGGCATGAGCCACCATACCTGCCCATATACCATATTTTCTTTATCCAGTCTACCATGGACAGGCATTTAGGTTGATTTCACATCTTTGCTATTGTGAATAGTGCTGCAATGAACATGCATGTGCATGTGTTATGATGGAATAATTTTTATTTCTTTGTGTATATACCCAATTATGAGGTTGCTGGGTCAAATGGTAGTTTGTTTTTACTTATATGAGACATCACTACATTGCTTTTCACAATGGTTGAACTAATTCTCACTCCCACTAGCAGTGTACAAACATTCCCTTTACAACCTTACCAGCATCTGTGATTTTTTTTGAGTTTTGGATAATAGCCATTCAGATTTGTGTGAGATGATACCTCATTGTGGTTTTGATTTGCATTTCTCTAATGATTAGTGATGAGCACTTTTTTATGTGCTTGTTAACCACATGTATGTCTTTTTTTGAAAAGTATCTGTTGATGTCTTTTGCTTACTTTTTCTTTTTGTTTTTTGCCGAGATGGAGTCTTGCTCTGTTGCCAGACTGGAGTGAGGTGGCACTATCTCGGCTCTCTGCAACCTCCACCTCCCTGCAACCTCCACCTCCCAGGTTCAAGCAATTCTCCTGCCTCAGCCTCCTGAGTAGCTGGGATTACAGGTGTCCACCACCACGCCCGGCTAATTTTTGTATTTTTAGTAGAGATGGAGTTTCACCATATTGGCCAGGCTGGTCTCGAACTCCTGACCTCAGCCGATCTGCCCGCCTTGGCTTCCCAAAGTGCTGGGATTATAGGCGTGAGCCACGGTGCCTGGCCTAATCAATCTTGAGTTGATTTTTATATATGGTGTAAGAGAGGGGTCTAGTTTCAATCTTCTATGTAGTGCTAGCTAGTTATTCCAGCAAAATTTATTAAATAAGGAATTTTTCTCAAATTCCTCTTGTCAGCTTTGTCAAAGATCAGATGGTTGTAGGTATACAGAATAATTTTGGGACTCTTTAATCTGTTGTTTTGGTCTCTGAGCCTGTTTTTGTACCAGTACCATGCTGCTTTTTTTACTGTAGCCCTGTGGTTTAACGTTTGGTAATGTAAGGCCTCCAGCTCTGTTCCTTTTGTGTAGGATTGCCTTGGCTATTTGGGCTCTTTTTTTTGTTCCATATGAATTTTAAAATAGATTATTTTGGTTCTGTTAAGAATATTTTTGGTAGTTTGATAGGAATAGTATTAGATCTGTATATTTCTTTGGGCAGTATGCCCATTTTGATGATATTGATCTTTTCTATCCATGAGCATAAAATGATTTTCCATTTGTTTTTCTTTTTTTTTTTGAGACGGAGTCTCACTCTGTCTCCCGGGCTGGAGTGCAGTGGCCGGATCTCAGCTCACTGCAAGCTCCGCCTCCTGGGTTTAGGCCATTCTCCCGCCTCAGCCTCCCAAGTAGCTGGGACTACGGGCTCCCGCCACCTCGCCCGGCTAGTTTTTTGTATTTTTTTTTTTTTTTAGTAGAGACGGGGTTTCACCGTGTTAGCCAGGATGGTCTCGATCTCCTGACCTCGTGATCCGCCCGTCTCGGCCTCCCAAAGTGCTGGGATTACAGGCTTGAGCCACCGCGCCCGGCCTCCATTTGTTTTTCATCTCTGACTTATTTAAAAAATTTGTTTTGTTTTGTTTTTTTATTTTTGTCGTAGAGATCTTTCACCTCTCTGGTTAGCTGTATTTCTAGATAATTATTTTTCTGTGGCAGTTGTGAATGAGATTTTGTTTTTGATTTGGCTTTTAGCTCGGATATTGTTGATGTACATGGATGCTACTGATTTTTGTACATTTATTTTGTGTCCTGAAACTTTTCTGCAGTTATTTGTCAGTTTAAAGAGCTTTTCTGTCACAACTATAGTCTTTTCTAGATACAGAATCATATTGTCTGCAAACAAAGATCGCTTGACAACCTCTCCTCCCATTTGGAGGCATTTTTTTTTTTTCCTCACCTGATTGCTGTGGCCAGGACTTCCAATTCTATGCTGAATAGGAGTGGTGAGATAAGACATTCTTGTCTCGTGCCATTTTTAAAAGAGAAATGCTTTCAGCTTGTGTCCATTCAGTATGTTGGCTGTGGGTTTGTCATAGATAATTCATTATTTTGAAGTATGTACCTTCAATGCCTAATTGGTTGAGGGCTTTTAACGTAAACAATGTTAAATTTTGTTGAAAGTTTTTTTTTTTTTGCATCTATTGAGATAATCTTGTGGTTTTTGTCTTTCATTATGTTTATGTAATAAATCACATTGATTTGTTTATGATGAACCAGTCTTACATCCCAGAGATAAAGCCTACTTGATCATAATGGATTAGCTTTTTGACATGCTCTTGGCTGTTGGATTTGATTACCCAATATTTTGCTGAGGATTTTTTTTTTTGGAAACAGAGGGCTCTGCTGCTCAGGCAAAGTGCAGTGGTGCGGTCTCGGCTCACTGCAACCTCTGCCTCCTGGGGTCAAGTGATTCTCCTGTTCTCCTGACTCAGTCTCCCGAGTAGCTGGGATTGCAGGCAACCGCCACTGTGCCCGCTTAATTTTTTTTTTTTAGACAGAGTCTCGCTCTGTCGCCCAGGCTGTAATGCAGTGGTGAATTTTTGTTTGTTTGTTTTTTTAGTAGAGACAGGGCTTCACCAAGTTGGCCAGGCTGGTCTTGAACTCCTGACCTTGTAGATCACAGCTGTGATCTACCTGCCTCGGCCTCCCAAAGTTCTGGGATTACAGGTATGAGCCACTGCGCCCAACCTTGCTAAGAATTTTTACATCAATGTTTATTAAGGATATTGGCCTGAAGTTTTCTTTCTTTTTTTTGAGACAGAGTTTCATTCTTGTTGCCCAGGCTGGAGTACAGTGGTGCAATCTTGGCTCACCACAACCTCCTCCTGGGTTCAAGCAATTTTCCTGCCTCAGCCTTTCAAGTAGCTGGGATTATAGGCGTGTGCCACCACACCCAGATAATTTTTTTTTTTTTAGATAATTTGTATTTTTAGTAGAGATGAGGTTTCTCCATGTTGGTCAGGCTGGTCTTGAACTCCCTACCTCAGGTGATCTGCCCGCCTTGGCCTCCAAAGAGCTGAGATTACAGGTGTGAGCCACCGCTCCTGGCTAGCCACTGTGCCCGGCTTACCTGAAGTTTTCTTTTTCCATTTTATCTTGCCAGGTTTTAGCATCAGAATGATTCTGTTCTTTTTTTTTTTTTTTTTTTTTT
>NC_045454.1:31329232-31352660 GCF_002776525.5 Piliocolobus tephrosceles | reverse complement strand
CCCGGGAGGCGGAGCTTGCAGTGAGCTGAGATCCGGCCTCCCGGGTTCACGCCATTCTCCTGCCTCAGCCTCCAGAGTAGCTGGGACTACAGGCATCCGCCACCTTGCCCGGCTAGTTTTTTGTATTTTTTTTAGTAGAGACGGGGTTTCACCATGTTAGCCAGGATGGTCTCGATCTCCTGACCTCGTAATCCACCCGCCTCGGCCTCCCAAAGCGCTGGGATTACAGGCTTGAGCCACCGCGCCCGGCCAGAATGATTCTGTTCTAATGTAATGAGTTGGGAAAGATTTCCTTCTCATTTGTTTTGGAATACTTTTAGCAGAAATGGTACCAGCTCCTCTTTGTTCATCTTACAGATTTCAGCTGCAAATTTCTCTGGTGCTCAGCATTTTTTGGATGGTAGGCTATATATTACTAATCCAATTTTGGAGCTTGTTATTGGCCTATTCAGGGCTTCATTTTCTTTTGTGTTGAGTCTTGGCAGGATATATTTGTGTTCAGTCTTGGCAGGATGTATTTGTCCAGGAATTTACTTATTACTATTAGATTTTCTTGTTTGTGTGCATAGAGATGTTCATAGTAGACTTCAATAGTTATTTGTATTTTTGTGGGGTCAGTAGTAATCTCCCTTTGTCATTTCTAATTGTGTTTATTTGGTTCTTCTTTCTTCATTAATCTAGCCAGTAGTTTATCTTATCAATTTTTTTCCAAAGATTTAATTCCTGGATTTCTTGATCTTTTGTATAGTTTTACATGTCTAAGTCTCCTTCAGTTCAGAGACGCTTTTGGTTATTTTTCGCATTCTGCTAGCTTAGAGTTGGTTTGCTCTTGCTTCTCATACTTTATTTTGTGGTATTAGGTCTGTAAATTCAGATCTTTCTAACATTTTGATGTGAGCATTTAGTGTTATAAATTTCCTTCTTAACTGCCTTAGCTGTGTTGCAGTGATTCTGGTATGTTGTATCTTTATTCTTAGTTGTTTCAAACAACAATTTGATTTCTGCCTTAATTTCATTATTTGCCCAAAAGTCATTTAAATGCAGGTTGTTTAATTTTCATATAATTGTATGTTTTCAAGTGGCTTTCTTTGTAGTTGAATTATATTTTCAACAATCTGTTGTCTCAGTGTGTGGTTGGTATAATGTAGGGATTTTTGTATTTGCTGAGTATTGTTTTATTACTAATTGTGTGGTAAATGTTAGAGTTTGTTTCACATGGCGATTAGAATAATGTATATTATGTTGTTTTTACTTAGAGTTCTGTAGATATCTATTAGGACTATTTGGTCAAGTGTCAAGTTTAGGTCCTTTTATACTTTATTTATTTTCTGTCTCAAGGATCTAATAGTTTCTGTGGGGTGTTGTAGTCTCCTACTGTTGTGTCAGAATTATAGTCTCTTCATAGGTTTCTAAGAACTTGCTCTATTCATGTGTACCCATGGAATTTTAATAACACATTTCTCTCTTCTGCTTTTTTCCCCATAAGAATTCTTTTAAGTGCACAAAGTGTGCCCAAGGCTACTCCTTAGATGCCTGAATCCAATGTCTACTGAAATTCAGATGTCCAAGAATTCAAGAACACATCCAGAAAACCTGGCTGTTGTAGAAAAAAAATATAAATTAGAAATGAAAAGCTTTATTCTTCTACCTTGAAATAAGCATTTAGCATCTTACAGCATTTAGATGATGTGTACATTTATCTTTGTTATTTTGAAATACACATACATTATATTAACAGCTTAGTAAACCTTTTGTCATTATTATTATTATTATTATTATTATTATTATTATTATTATTATTATTATTTTTGAGACGGAGTCTCGCTCTGTGGCCCAGGCTGGAGTGCAGTGGCCGGATCTCAGCTCACTGCAAGCTCCGCAGCTCCGCCTCCCGGGTTTACGTCATTCTCCTGCCTCAGCCTCCCGAGTAGCTGGGACTACAGGCGCCCGCCACCTCTCCCAGCTAGTTTTTTGTATTTTTAGTAGAGACGGGGTTTCACCGTGTTAGCCAGGATGGTCTCGATCTCCTGACCTCGTGATCCGCCCGTCTCGGCCTCCCAAAATGCTGGGATTACAGGCTTGAGCCACTGCGCCCGGCCTTGTCATTATTTTTTTACTCAGGGTTGTCATTACCTAGGACTTCAGATCCATTGCTTTGTTTTTGCTTTGGCAAAGTTTTTTTCCGTTTATTTTTAGTCTTTTAAAGTCGACACAGATTTGTTTAGATCAAAGCTCATTTTAAAAACACACAAAAGTGGAGCACAAAAATAGGATTAAAGTTAGCAATACAGAATGATAAAGACTAAAAGATACTGAGTATTTTTTTTTTTTTTTAACCAGAAAACTGATTATCCAAGGTAATTATCTAATATTTTCAGGCTGAAGTACTCACACTGCCAAAAGAAAGCAGTTTAGTATATAAATTGAAGTTCAGTATATAAACAGTGAAGTTTTTAGTTGTACTTTGGTTTCTGTTTATTACTTCAGAACAATTAGCATAGTTATGTGTAGTGTTTGTAGACAACCTGTGTTTATATACATTAAAAAGTATTTTCAGCGAGGCATGGTGGCTCACACCTGTAATTCCAGCACTTTGGGAGGCTGAGGTGGGCAGATCACGAGGTCAGGAGCTGGAGACCAGCCTGGCCAACATGGCGAAACCCCATTTCTACTAAAAATACAAAAATTAGCCAAGTGTGGTGGCATGTGCCTGTAGTCCCAGCTACTTGGGAGACTGACGTAGGAGAATCGCTTGAACCCGGGAAGCGGGGGTTGCGGTGAGCCAAGAACATGCCATTGTACTCCAGCCTGGGTGAAAGAGTGAGACTCCGCCTCAAAAAAAAAAAGTATTTTCTACAATAGTATGAATATAAGGCCACAAAATTTACTTTCAACGAATCAAATAGGCATTTTAATATTGTTATTTATACTTTTGAAATATAAAGTGTGTTAACTGAATTATGATAACAGACTTTTTTTGTTTTGTTTTGTTTTTTTCAATGGAGTTTCACTCTTTTTGCCCAGACTGGAGTGCAATGGCACGATCTCAGCTCACCACAACCTCTGCCTCCGAGGTTCAAGCAATTCTCCTGCCTCTGCCTTTCAAGTAGCTGCCTTTCAAGGGATTACAGGCACCAGTCACCATGTCTGGTGAATTTTTGTATTTTTAGTAGAGATGGTATTCCACCATGTTGGTCAGTCTGGTCTTGAACTCCCGATCTCAGATGATCCGCCCGCCTCGGCCTTCCAAAGTGCTCGGACTACAAGCATGAGCCACAGCGCCCAGGGGTTACAGACATTTAAAAAAATTTTTACATTAATCATGACTAGTACATTAAAATTATGTATACTTAGATATTTATATCTAATGTTCAAGAAATTTACTACAAAATTGTTACAGTAGATATTAGTCTGAAATGTTTGTTTATCTAATAGTGATAACTCTAGGTAAGCATAATTGTAGTGTCTTGTATTTCACTAACATGGAATGCTGCTATTACAGGACAAACACAGGTGACATGGCCATCCAAAAACCATAATAGCTCTTTAGTTAACTATGTTGCAAGCTCAAATACGTTCTACTATATGAACAGAGAGGGATTCCAATTCTTCATCAAAAAGTGCTGGTGGAAGTTGTCAGATGTATTTCAACATAGATCCACCATTCAATGTCTAGGAGATGAGAAAGCAGCAGAGATGAAAGAGAAACCTTATGAAATTCTGCTGAAAATATGCCCACTTTCTTTATAATGCTTGTGTTTCTCATGCTGAGAGTAGCTGTGCACTCTGGATGCTTAGAGAGAAATTCTTTTTAAGGGAATATTTTCTGGCTATTTTGATAAATCTTGTGTCTAATTTGAGTTTTTCTTAAGATGCTTTTAACTTCTTTATTTCTCTCAATATAATCTTGCTCATCTGAGAGCTGATTTTCTCTCAAATGCTTTGGGTATCTGTTTTAGAAGCCTTATGAGTATCCCATGGTATCTTTGAATGAGCTGGGCTGTCACAGGGATGAGTCTTGGAGTGATCTCTACCCAGACTCATACTGGAGATCCAGCAGTATTTTTTCATGTCACCATTATAAATTGACACTGAGGCTGAAACACTTCTTCCATTCCCTTTATTGTGAAGGTGCAATTCTACCCAGGAGGCTTGCAGGCTCTGCTGCAGCTCAGGCTTCCCTCTGTGATGTGGCACTGGAGTGCTGCTGTGGCAATTGGGGTTCGCATAAGATGTGAGCTGCCAGCTGTGAGCCCTGTGCTGTGGGCTGTGCCTCAGTGGCAGATGGTAGGAGTCAAGAGAGGACACTGGTGACCAGGGGAAGGCAAACAGGAGTGCTCTAGCCCAGCCTCAGGGAGTAGAGAGCCATTGTTTTAAAATGTAAATAGCCAAAATGATAGCATCCTAATCAACCATTTTTGTAGAAGAGTGAAAGCCTACCTTCAGCAGGCATCAGGCTTCAAGTGGCAAAACTGCCTCTTGTCATTAAGATCTGATAAGTTTATTTTGGCATTGAATATAACCGTGTAGCATACATGGAAGGCCTTTTCAATTACCAGGTGAATTTAGAATGAATTATGTATGGCATGGTGTAAATTTTTCTACTTATGGACTAATTATGATGAACATCTTTCTGTCTTTGCAGTCTCTTAAGCAGATTGACCATGCTGCACTTCACATTCTAGTTAAATTGTGTAATAAAACCATTTTCTTTCTCTTCTATCATTGTGTTTCTCGGGGGCTATAGAAAGTTTTTCTTTTCATTATATATTCCAAACACTGTCTAGAATTGCCAGACATGATATAAACACATAAGGTGCCAGCCAAGCTTTACTCTAGAGGGGACTTTCCCTCTCAGGCTTCCAGTCACCTCACAATTATACTACACAGCATGTGCTGTCTCCTAAATATGCAAGCAGAATTATGTATCTGCCTACTTGGTATCAATAGGCCACTACAGTCACTTCTAGAGAAGCTAGGCCAGATTTCTACAAACTTCACAGGGCAGCAATCAACCATTTTACCTCTTTCGATGACTCTTGTATCTTCAGACCTGAAACTGATTCACAGAACATGGAGCTCAGAAACCCAATCAGAGTAATATGTGTGCACTGAGTAGACATGTAGACATGAGAATCTCCACTTTCTACTGTCTCCTCTTGCTAAAATGTCCACAAATATGCAGGTAACACCTACTGCTACTCCACCCATCCAGAGCCTAAATCTGCAGCTCCAAATTCTGAATCTAGGTCTTAAGATTTGGAAAATAAAAAGACTTTTATCTGAGGAATACAAGTCATTTTAGTTGTCAAAGTCAGAGAGACATTAAAATGAGATGCCAGGCTGGGTGTGTTGGCTCACACCTGTAATCCCAGCACTTTGGGAGGCTGAGGCAGGTGGATCATGAGGTCAGGAGTTCAAGACCAGCCTGGCCAACATGGTGAAACCCTGTCTCTGCTAAAAATAAAAAAATTAGCTGGGCGTGGTGGTGGGTGCCTGTAATCCCAGCTACTTGGGAGTCTGAGGCAGAGAATTGCTTGAACCTGGGAGGCGAAGGTTGCAGTGACCTGACATCCTGCCACTGCACTCCAGCCTGGGCAACAGAGTGAGACTCTATCTCAAACAAACAAAGAAACAAAACAAAACACAGTTATGTCTCTTTCCCCACTTCAAGCTATGTAATCATCTCTTGAAGCCATTTACAATTGCCGTAAGTAGCTATCAATTTAACTAATAATGTGACACCGAACACTGTAACTTAAGCTGTAAACCTTAATGATGTATATCCAATCCATAGTCAATGTTATTTCTGTAAATAAATAAGAAAGGTAGGTATACTTGTGGTTATGACTCTAGATACTTTGTTGCCTTGATCTCTCACTCCCAAAATCGTTTGTTACTAACAAATATTTTTGTACCATCCCACTCTCTGTCCCTCTTTTTTTTTTTTTTTTTTTTTTGCCTTTACAAATCCACTTGTAACTGCTGCTAATCAAAGTATAGATTCCAGGCAACTTGAATCTTTGCTCCCAGGTTACAGTCCTCAAGGGTGGAACAAATAAACTGTCTACTTATATCTGTGTTGCCTCGGGTTTTTCTTTTTAGGCAGACATATTACTTAGGATGTGCTAGAACAGCCTCTAGGAGAACATCTCTCTTTGATTGTACTCCGCTTGCTGTAACACCCAAGAATGTAGAGCCAGTTTGATCTGACCAAGAATCTGCACATAAGAGCTGAACCCTGCCTGAGATTCACAAGACAGGGCCAGGTTTTGGATTAAAAAGGTAATGAAAACCAACAGGAGGAATTTTCTGCATTGTAAGATGTCAACATAGACATCTTAAAGTCCCCCTTTGATAGTGTGGCTCTTTGAGCTTTTTAGGTCTTGTCTAGTGACCTGCTACGGTTACATGAGAGGATCCCAGTGTACATAGAATCTGATAGCAGAATCTGTAAGTAAAGATTAAGCATCTTAGGAGTGAGAGATCAAGGCTACGAAGTATCCACAGCCATGATCACAACTATTCCTACTCGTAAAATGTGATAATGGAGTAGAACATTTTTATTCTTCCTCTTACCCAAAAGCTAGCAAATCAGTACAGGCGATCCAGGTTCTGGAGCTTTACCAGGGCAGTTCCATTTCCTATTTAGAATCAGCCTAAATCTCTTCTGTCTGGCTTACAATTTGGCCATCAGTGCACGGTCACTGGGAATCCTCTCGGAATCACCTAGGCGTCTTTGAGACATTTGAGGATTTCCAGAGCAGAATTGTGTCAGGCTGACAAGAGTGGTTAACTCTGCTTCTGTCTCAGTGTAAGAGAAATGGGTCATCCTTCCCTCATTCAAGAGATGTCTTTGGTTGGTACCCAGATGACAGTTTCTTCAGATTCCTGGTACTTGGGAGGAAAAGAAGTTCTGAAGATTCGAACAGATAAACTAAATGCTCCCATCTCATATGGCCATTAGAGTAATAGATGTAGCAATCATGGTCCCTACCATCCATGAACTTTTAGTCCAGACTAGCAACTGGATAAACAATGAATTAAGCATCATATGGTTGATATAATAAATAGATTTGTGCAAAGAAACTTGGGGTTTATTTGGGCCCTAAGTAACACAAATAAAAAATAAATGATATTGCTGTGACTTCTGATGTCATCACCTGAAGGGATGTTTATGGACAGAAGAATTGTTATTATTTTTATTTCTTTTATTTTGCTAAGAATACATATTTATCTTCTAGTAAAATTATTCTAGATAAACTTAAGAGATTTGATTAAATAGATTATTAGTATATATTATGAAATTGACAGGGCAGTAGCTAAAAAAGATTAAAGTTACATGAACTGTGGGATTTAAGTTTTTCTTAGGTAAGCTTAGGAAACAGAACTGGAAATACCCCCGTGGCATAGAGAACACATTCTACGTAGGCTCCACTCCCTGCTTCAGTTCTGTTCAGTTCCTTCTTGGAGACTTGACTTAGTCCTGTCCCCACCCTGGAGTCTTGCCTCAGAGAACTGATTTAATAAGATCAGAATTTTGGTTGGTGAATCCTGCTATCTTTCTAGAAGTGGTGCTCATAATTTTCTGAAATCCAAAGGCAGGTAAATGGGAATAAGAAAGTATGTATTTTAGGGTCTTAATTTTTAAATTTTTTATTGAAACCAGTGCTTGTGGAGACATTCCATTTAGCAACTTGTTTTCTATTCTTAGAAATCAGTAGTTGCTCCACAAGTCACAAAAAATTAAATATAAACACAATAAAAATTCCTCTAAACTACATTAAATTTTTCCTTTATCCCTCTCATCTATCTATATAGCTTTATTCTATACATTTTATAAAAAGTTAATGACAGAGAAACTAAAAAAATTTAAATGCTGTGCCCTTTATCTAAATCCTGGGAATTATTAAACACTTAGTACCAACTCCAAAGGTGTTATGACGATTAAGTCACATAATGTGTTATTCCCAGCACAGTGCTCTGTAACATCCTCTTGAGCACATAGAGCACAATGTTTAATAAACATTCCATCAGTACACTTGTACATGTTGTTATTTAAACACAGACTTATTCAGACATGACTGCTTTCTATTTTCTCTGTATACTCTACAGAGCCAGCAAAGAATATGATACTTTAGGATGGAGAGTGGTTGTCTTTATTTGCCCTAGAAGTATTTGTGTTGTGACAAGAGTACTGAGTGTAAGGGACTCTGTGCTATGCCTGCTTTCTCTAATGCTAATCATGAGTCCAGGGGGAGTAACATCAACATTGACAGGGGACTTGTTTAAAACATTCATTTTGGACCCTTTTCAGACCTGCAGAATCACATTACATAGAGTGGGGCCAAAATTACTAAGTGATTTGTAAGCTCATAAAAGCTTGAGATTAAATGCCTAGCTAAGTGGTTATAAGCCCAGACCTCTAATTAGGATTACGTGGGCAATTTGCAGAAAAATCCTTACTTGAGCTTTTCCCACAGGTTTTGTTTATTGTTTTAGGTGGAAACATATATGTTGTTTTAATTAAGTGCCTCATATAATTCCAAGGTGAGGTCAGAATCAACAATGAAGGGTTCAAGGCATTCATGAGAGTTAAGGTAGAAACCTTTTCACTAAAGGATGGTCACAGGGCCTGTTCTGTTTGGGTTGGGGAGAGACAAGGCAGTGTGGCCCATATTACCATTACTGTAGCAGAAATTGCTGGTGTCTGTGGCAGAGGAGGGCATCTGAAGACAGAAAAGAAAAAACTTATATTTTTGTCTTCATAAAGAAGCTCATTGTTCCTGAATCTCTACTAGTATAAAGGACAGAAATGGATGGAATGTTTCTGCAGTTCTTGGTCCTTCTGCCTGTGGGTGTGGTGGTAGCAGGTAAATGGGTGGTGCTGACACCTTTAAAGGCATATTCTCAAGATGCCGGTGTAATTGGTGCAGAAAATTTCATCTAAGCAGGAATTCCAGAGGGGAAGGAGGAAAAAAATGCCTTTTTTTTTTTTTTTTCAGCTAAACATGTCTCATATCAAGAGCGGTGTCCACTCTGCCTTCTGAAATGCCATGCATTTTTACATGCAAACTTTACTTCTCTGCTTGTGTTTTTCCTCCCTAATGAGTTTGTTTTAACTACTTTAAAAAATTCTTATAATAGTTAAGGGTCTCTGAAAAATATGTTTTTTCCCATATACTGGAGCCTTCTACATCATGGCTCCTTCTATGCTGTGCGGAATTCTCTTCATGAATTTATAATCTACTGTATTAAAAATGTTCCCTTTGTGGCTGGGAAGGTGTGAATACTCAAGATTCCTATTGGAAGAATAAAGGGGTTCTTAAGAAAGACGGAAAACTTGTAATACTGAGGTTCCATCTGTGTTATTCATTAACTCTATTCAGAACATGATTAAGAAAGTGTTTATTTAAAGAGGATGGCATTTATTACCCAGAAAATCCTGAAAAAAATATGAGAAAATGCCTGCTCTCTAGGGTGCTAAAGAAAGAATACTAAAAATCACTATTAAAAATTGCACAACTTGGGAGATATCTGTATCTTGAACTTGGTATAAACTGATGGTTCTTTATGGTTAAATTCGGACTACAATTTACTTCTGGGAGAAAATGTCACAGTGGTGATGCTGTGTCCTTCTTTTGTGCATCAGCACATCATAAAAATTTGTCCTAGTGCAAGTAATATTAATGATTCACTCGGTTAAGGAGCTCTGCGACAGATTTTTTTTAACTAGAAAGCTAATTATTTTTCTTTTCATTATAAATTATTTTTATGCAGCTGATGTACATAAACCATCACATTTTATCTGGTAGCTACCCCTCTTTCTTAAGTTTTCTTTGCATATATTTGTCTTTGGCAAGTGAAAACTCTCATCTTTTTTTTTTACAGTCCAGCAATACTAGGAAAAACGCAGGCTCTTTTACTTAGTGGATGTTTGACAAAATATTCTTCTTGGGCCAAAAACATTGGCATTACTGGCGAACTTGTTAGAAATCCAGAAACTTTAAAAAAAACAAAAAAAAGCAGAAACTCAGACTTTCTGTAAGTCAGAATCCGTTCTCTACTCTCTCATTTGACCTTGAGACACATTAAAAATTCTGCCCATGGCCACTTGGTAAATGTGTATGGGGGTGTGTTTTTTAGAGTCAGAGAATACATTAGAGAATATTTCTGGGTTAAAAAAATATTTTCTTGGATAGTTTTGGTCACTCCTATAAGGCAGAACCTGTACTCTCTACTCTCTAATTACACCTTGAGTGACATTAAAAATTCTGTCCATGGCCGGGCGTGGTGGCTCAAGCCTGTAATCCCAGCACTTTGGGAGGCCAAGACGGGCAGATCACAAGGTCAGAAGATCGACACCATCCTGGCTAACATGGTGAAACCCCGTCTCTACTAAAAAAAAAAAATACGAAAAACTAGCCGGGCGAGGTGGCGGGCGCCTGTAGTCCCAGCTACTCGGGAGGCTGAGGCAGGAGAATGGCGTAAACCCAGGAAGTGGAGCTTGCAGTGAGCTGAGATTCGGCCATTGCACCCCAGC
The DNA here is from genome assembly GCF_002776525.5 of Piliocolobus tephrosceles. Lineage (NCBI taxonomy): Eukaryota > Metazoa > Chordata > Mammalia > Primates > Cercopithecidae > Piliocolobus > Piliocolobus tephrosceles. Next base: position 31,342,117 of record NC_045454.1, on the reverse strand, counting down.
CTGGGCAACAGAGCGAGACTCCGTCTCAAAAAAAAAAAAAAAAAAAAAATTCTGTCCATGACCACTTGGTAAAGATATGTGTGTCTGTGTTTGTGTGTTTTTCAGGGACCACTGACATTTAGGGATGTGACTGTAGAATTATCTCTGGAGGAGTGGCAATGCCTGGACACTGTTCAGCAGAATTTATATAGGAATGTGATGTTAGAGAACTACAGAAACCTGGTCTTCCTGGGTGAGAATAACTTCAATACTCAATTCCTAATATACTCTAAAGGCTTTATTTTTGTTTTCTGTTTGCTTTTTGTTTTTTTGTAGAATGGTTTTTGGTAATTTGGTAATTTTTGATAATTATGCTTTGCATAAATGAGTTTCAAATCCCTGTTTTCAAGAAAATCATAAGGATTTGTCAGTGTAGAAAAAAAATTTCTTCAAGATGTTTCATCTTGAGCTGAACTTTCCACATTGCTGAGCTGATCTGTATCCCTCACTCTAGATTAGTGATAATTTCAGAAATTTACTGGTATAAAATATTATTGCCCACACCTTAAAATCTAATTGCTACCACCAATTTTTTTATTCAGTAGTTCTGAGTAGTGAATTAAGAACCTACAAATATATAGTATTTTCTAAATATTTAGAAATAACTGTTATAAATTAGTATTTTGGAATAAATGTATTAGAATATTGTATTAACATTCTCTTTATTGAGCACATTACTAAGTTGGTAATTGTAGAATATGAACAAGATGCATGTTACTTATTTTTAATAAAACAGGTATTGCTGTCTCTAAGCCAGACCTGATCACCCGTCTGGAGCAAGGAAAAGAGCCCTGGAATATGAACAGACCTGAGATGGTAGCCAAAACCCCAGGTAGGTGAGAGTGAAAGCCAATACAACAGATGACCCAGATGAGAGATCCAAAGGTCAAGGAGAAAGCAAGTCCTTAAAATGTCATTTGGGAAGCTGTGTTCCAAAGGATGTAGTTTCTGGAAGCCTGAGTTTGTATTTTTTTTTTTCTTTGCCCTCACATTTCTTTGCTTTTAAATTTTCTGTCTTATGCTTTTAAATTCTCTAAAGATTCTACTTTCCTTTCAGTAATTTTCCTTCAAGTTTACAGTGAGAGCCAAAGTCCTCACGGCATATAAGAGACTGTACAGTCTGACTGCTTTTTCATTGTTTTTAGGGACACAAAAATATCTGCATAATTTTAAAAAATTCTACGTTAAAAAAAAAATTCTACGTTAAGCTTTTTCTTAAGTTCTCTTTTTGCATCATGTCTGAAATAGTGGTTTCTGTTCCACTGAATTTTTTAATGTTTCTGCACATTTCATCTTTTAGTATATTATTGAAAGATAATTTGTAATTATTTTACTTATTGTAGTTTCATGTAGTCTTTAGTCTTGTATTTTCCATTACTGTGAAAAAAACTTACCACTGGAATTTTTGTAGGGAGCTTATTGAACCTATATTTATTGAATCTTATTCTTTTAACTCATAGACATAAAACATTTTTAAATTTATTTGTGTCTTCTCTATTTCTTTTCCTAGCTATCTTATATCTTTCAGTGTAAAGATTTTTTATCTCCTTGGTCAAATTTGTTCTCTGAAATTTATTTATTTATTTATTTATTTATTTATTTATTTTTTTTTTTGAGACGGAGTTTCACTCTTCTTGCCCAGGCTGAAGTGCAATGGCAAAGTCTCAGCTCACTGCAAACTCCGCCTCCCAGGTTCAAGCGATTCTCCTGCCACAGCCTTTTAAGTAGCAGGGATTATAGGCGCTCACCACCATGCCTGGCCAATTTTTGTATTTTTAGTAGAGATGGGGTTTCACTATGTTGGACAGGCTGGTTTCGAACTCCTGACCTCAGATGATCCGCCCTCATTAGCCTCCCAAAGTGTTGGGTTTACAGGTGTGAGCAAACCGTGCCTGGCCAGAAATTTATTGTTTTAATGCTATTGTAAATAAGATTTTTTTTTTTTGGTCTATTTTATCAGATAGTTTGTTTTAAGTGTATGGGACGATAACTTATACTTGTATGTTAGTTTTATATTTTGCTAATTTACTGAGTTTATTAACTTAGACAGGTTTTAATGCACTGCTTATGGTTTTCTATATATAAGATCATGTCATCTACAAACAACAAATTTTTACTTATTTGTCTTCAGTTTCAATGGCTTTTTGAAAATTGTTTTGACTAATTATTCTGCCACATCAGTGCTATGTTAAAATGGAAGCATTGACAAGGTGCACAATATAATTTTGCATTTGGTGTCTATGAATTTGAAGGAGCAAACACCTCTTCAAGTTGCTATAAACTGGTTTCAGTAGGTAAAGGTCTTCTTCCATTGGGCCCCCAGGGTGATGGGATTCCCTCTGGGTTTGTGATGGAGAGGGGTTGTAGCTTGGTCACAAGATTGCTGGGTCTGCACTAGGGTCCACCTTTAGTTGGCTTGTTACAAGGGGCTTGGTTAGTTGTAATCCTTATATTATCTTTGGACAGATTGGATATCCTTCAAGACTTTGCTCTGTAGGGCAGACACTAGGGCAGGTTTTTGTAGTAGGGTCTGTATATAATGTACCTTAAATCGGGATGTAAATGAGTACAGCCTTTGCTGAGTACCACAGAGGATTTTCTCAGGTCACTGTGTTGGTTTCTAGGTAAAGAGAACTGGCCATAAACTGTGGCCCAGGAAGCTGGAACTGAGACTTTGAACTGCTTCAGGCACCACATTAAAAGCCAGGGTCTGCAGGCCTGCCTGCATGGCTATAAACAGGTGTCTTCCTCCAGGCCTATGAAAGGACAGAACCTCTCCCAGACTGTGGCTGAAAGGATTTTGAAATAATTACAGAGTAAATCCAGAATTCTCAGTAGGACCAAGTTGGGTTGGCCATTTCCTGTCCTGTAGCCAAGAGCAGGGTTCCCATAGTTTGCCACCAGAATGACAGCCTGCCTTCTGAAGAGAACACGCCTCAGTATTTGGCTTTAGCAGAATTTCACAACTTCATCCCTGGACCTTAAAGATCTCTTAAAGGCACTTACATTGGAGATGGGGCCTTGCTACATAACCCAGGCTGGTCTTGAAATCCTGGCCTGAAGCAATTCTCCAACCTTAATGTACTTGTAGCTGTCATTACAGGTTCAAGCCATGAGGCCTGGTTCTCTCATAAAGGTATTTTTGTCAGAGGCTTCACAATCATGGCACAATGCAAAGGAGGAGCAAGTCATGTCTTACGTGGTGAAAGGCAAGAGGGCGTTAGCAGAGGAACTCCCCTCTATAAACCCATCAGATCTCCTGGAACTTATTCACTATCACAAGAACAGCCCAGGAAAGAACCACTTTCATGATTTAATTACCTCTCCCTGTCTCTCTCCTGACACATGGGAATTATGGGAGCTACAGTTCAAGATGAGATTTGGGTGGGGATGCAGCCAAATCATATGATTTCTGTTAAAAACTGTGCTGTTGAGATTGTTATAACGATTATATTAAATTTGTTCACCACTGTAGGTTGTATTGACACCTTTGAAAAATTAAATTTTTGGCCCATGAGCAAGAATATGTTGAAGAGTTTTGTAGTTAGTTTTATATACTTTTGGATTTGCCAGTTTTACTTTTGCTTTTAATTCCTAGTTTTATTCAGTTGTGGTCAGAAAACACGGTGTATAATTTTGGTATACTTAAAATGTATTTATTGTTGTTTTTAGACAGGATCTTACTCTATCACCCAGGCTGGAGTGCAGTGGCATGATTTTGGCTCACTGTCACCTCAACCTCCTGGGCTCAAGTGATCCTTTCATCTCAGCATCCCTAGTAGCTGGGACTACAGACATGCACTACCATGTCTGGCTAATTTTTATTTGTTGTAGGAACAGGGTCTCACTATATTGCCCAGCTTGATCTCAAACTTCTGGCCCCAAGAGACCCTCTCACTTTGGTCCTCCAAAGTGTTGGGGTTATAGGCATGAGGACTTCATGCTGCCATGTAATTCTCAATGTTGGATATAAGACCAGTGGGAGGTGTTTGGTTTGTGGGGAAAAATTCCTTGTGCATGGGTTGGCACCATCCTCTTTGTAATCAAAATTTTACACTCCATTAATTCAAAAGAGAGCTGGCTCATTAAAAGAACCTGGCTCCTTCACCTCACACTTGCTGTCTTTTACCATGTGGTATGTCCAGTTACTCTTGGCCTTCTACCATGATTGTAAGCTTTTTGAGACCCTCACCAGAAGCAGATGTTGGTGCACACTTCTTGTACAGCCTGCCAAACTGTGAGCCAAATCTTTTTTTTTTAAATAAATTATCTACTCTTGGGCTTCGTGTGTATTCAAAATAATTAATACAGTCTATAATGTTTTCTAAGTTCTGTTTTATTATTGCTATTTTATCTGAATTTTCTATTTATTATTGAAAATGGGATCTTGATGTCTACAATTATGTTGCTATGTATTTCCTGCTTCAATTTGTTGATATTTGCTTTATATATTTTGGAGCCCTGATGTTATATATACATATAGCTGGATAAGTATTTTATTAAATACTATATTAATTATATATATATAGAGAGAGAGATTTTTTTTTTTTTTTGAGATGGAGTCTTACTTTGTTGCCCAGGTTGGAGTACAGTGGCACGATCTCAGCTCACTGCAACCTCCGTCTTCCAGGTTCAAACGATTCTTCAACCTCAGCCTCCTGAGTTGCTGGGATTGCAAGGCATGTGCCACCATGCCCGGCTAATTTTTGTATTTTTAGTAGAGTCGGGGTTTCACCATGTTAGCCAGGATGGTCTTGAACTCCTGACCTCGTCATCCACCTGCCTAGGCCTCGCAAAGTTCTGGGATTAAAAGCATGAGCCACCATGCCCAGCCCTATATAGATATATATATGTATGCATATATATGTTATATATACACATACCTGTATGTATACATATATATACACACATACACATATGGATAGATACCAATTAAATTGACCCGTTTTACCATTATATAATATCAGTCTTTGTCTCATGCTAGTACTTAGGACATATTATGTCTACTGTAATTATGACAACCTCACCCAATTGTTACTATTTGTGTGGAATATGGAATTTTTTCATTCTGTTACTTTCAGCCTATTTAACTAAATGCTAAAATGAATCTCTTGTATGCAGCATATTATATGCTGTTTTTCTTAAGCCAATTAGGCATTTAATTTTTTAAATATAATTTACTTACTTTTTTATTTTTGAGATAGGCTCTCACTCTGTCAACCAGGCTGGTTTGCAGTGGTTTGATGATGGCTCACAGTGGCTTCAACCTCCCAAACTCAGATGATCCTCTCATTTCAGCCTCTCAGGTAGCTGGGATACAAGTATGTGGCATCACATCTAACTAGTTTTTTTGTATTTTTTGTAGAGACACAGTTTTGCCATGTTGCCCACTCTGGTTTTGACCTTCTGAGATTAAGTGATCAGTCCACCTTGGCCTTCCAAAGTCCTGGGATTACATTTTTAAAAATTAAATAGTTTAATTAATTTGTATTTAAAATAATTGCTTAAAGAAATGTTTCTGTTACCAGTTTTATTATTATTGTTTTATGTGCTCTTATAGATATGTTTTTTCTCATTTCCTATTTTACCACCTTAAATTTTGTTTAATTTTATAGTGACATTTTGATTATTTTTCTGTTTGTTTAGTGTACTTTCTATAAATATTATCTTCATAATCATCTTGAAAAGTGAAGATTACATAAAACATCTTAAAGTTAAAACAATATATTTTAATCTCATAACAACTTCAACTGAATACAAATACTATACCTCTACATTTTTGTTATTAATATTATAAATTATATCTAATAACAGATTTATGCAGATTTATATTTTGTTTTTCATAGTCTATGGAAGAAATTTAGGGATTTTATGCACCATCATTGTAATAGTAAAGGATTCTATGTGTGTCTGTATATTTACATTTAATAGAGAACTTTATATTTACGTAGTCATGTAAATATAATTTTATTTTTATAAAATTTTTAAAAATATATTATAATTTTTACAAAAATTCATGCTGTGCAGAATTTTATTTTTCAATATAATGGACTCATTGTAGCATTTCTTTGTTTTTATATGCAAAGTCTCACCATGTTCCTCAGGATGTTCTTGAACTCCTGGTCCCAAGTGATGTGACTGCCTGGGCCTCCTAAAACTGTCAGATGATAGGCATGAGCCCCTCTGCCTCGCCACCATGTAGCATTTTTTGTAGGACAGTGCTAGTCATGATGAACACTCTCACCTTTTGTTTTGGAAAGTATTTTTATCTTTTTTTGAAGTAAAATAATTTCAAATCAAGTATTATTGGTCAGGTATTATTTTATTACCTCAAAATTTGGGAAGAATTTAGTCTTTTTCATGTTCAAGTAAACTCTGTATTACTTTTTCCCTATAGACTTCTTCCAAGATTTTGTTCATGAGTATACGGATCGACTTGATGCTGTCCAATAAGTATTACATTCTACATTTTAAATTTGTTTTGCAATTTTATATTTTTGTATTATATTTTAGAACATGCCACCTCATACCAGTTAATTGTGTCTTGATTTTTCAGTTTATATTATAATTGTGTATGACAATATTTAGTTCTGAACAATTTAACACAGTGTGGAGCAAAATCAAATATGAATCAGCCAAACATCTATTGCCAATATTATTATCTCTATGTTTGTTTGCCTTTATAAATATTATCCCTGTGTTTTCTTTATAACTTGTATATTTGTTGTGTAGGTTTGTTGTTTAATCCAGTGCAGATGAGTAGTCACAAAAATTCTAATTTCAACATCCTATTTATTTGTGAATCCTCCATATCTTGTTTATTTGTGAATCTCTATTATTTTTCTGTGAAAGAAATATTTTTGGATTTGAAGATAATTTAAAAACTACTGGCAGGGTGTGGTGGCCTGTAATCCCAGCACTTTGGGAGACCAAGGTGGGTGGATCACCTGAGGTCAGTTTGAGACCAGCCTGGCCAAAGTGGTGAAAGTCCATCTCTACTAAAAATACAAAAAAATTAGCCGGGCATGGTGGTGGGTGCTAGTAGTTCAGCTACTCGGGAAGCTGAGGCAGGAGACTCGCTTGAACCCAGGAGGCAGAGACTGAAGTGAGCCAAGATCGCGCCATTGTACTCCATCTGGGCGACAGAAGCGAAACTCCGTCTCGAAAAAGTATACTCATAACTAAATTTCTCTTCTAGCTACTATTGTTTTTACTTGTCAAAAACACATAATAATTTATAATAAAATTTTTTTTTTTTTTTGAGACAGAGTCTCGCTCTGTGGCCCAGGCTGGAGTGCAGTGGCGGGATCTCAGCTCACTGCAAGCTCCGCCTCCTGGGTTTACCCCATTCTCCCGCCTCAGCCTCCCGAGTAGCTGGGACTACAGGCGCCCGCCACCTTGCCCCGCTAGTTTTTTGTATTTTTTAGTAGAGACGGGGTTTCACTGTGTTCGCCAGGATGGTCTCGATCTTCTGACCTCGTGATCCGCCTGTCTCGGCCTCCCAAAGTGCTGGGATTACAGGCTTGAGCCACCGGGCCTGGCCTAAAATATTTTCAAATATTCAATTTAGTTATATTGACATCGTTATGCAACATATTGCTGAAGCATTTTTATCTTGCAAAGCTAAATCTCAATACACATTATACAACTACCAACTTTTCCAGTATTACGGAACTTTTGAAGCACCACTCTGTTTTGTGTTCCTAGTGGTGTAACTTCTTTATGTATCTCATACAATCTCTGTTTGTGGCTGGCTCATGTTACTTTGCAAAATATCATCAAGATTTATCTGTGTAGTTAGAATATTTTCTGCTTTTTGAAAACTGAGTGATATGATTGGGCGCGGTAGCTCGCATCTGTAATCCCAGCACTTTAGGAGACCAAGGCGGGTGGATCACCTGAGGTTAAGAGTTCTAGACCAGCCTGGCCAACATGGTGAAACCCCATCTCAACTAAAAATACAGAAATTAGCTGGGTGTGGTGGTAGGTGCCTGTAATCCCAGCTACTCAGGGGGCCAAGGCAGGAGAATTACTTGAACCCGGGAAGCAGGGGTTGCAATGAGCTGAGATCATGCCATCGCACTCCAGCCTGGGGGACAAGAGTGAGACTTCGTCTCAAAAAAAAAAAAAGAAAACTGAGTGATGTTCCAGTATTTTTACATTTCAAATTATATCTATTGAATAATTTGGTGACAGAAATTAGCATTGTTTTTACCTATTGGCTTTCAGTAACAATGCTACAATTATTATGGGTATGTAAATGACTCTTTATATGACCATATATATTAAAGTTTATGTGTTGCATTCTATTTGATTTGTCTAGTTTTCAGCTTGATACTGATACTAAATTGTTTTAATTCTGTAGCTTTGTAATATGTTTTGAAATAAGGAATTATAATGCCTCCAACCTTTTTTTTTTTTTTTGAAGATTGTTGGGTACTTTGGTGTCTCTTGCAACAGCACTCTTGAGTCTGCTATTACTATTTTTTCAAAAATGCAATGAGAAATTTGAAAAACATTGCATTCAATCTGTAGATTACATTAAATGATATAAACATCTATACAACGTTAATTATTTTAATCTTTGAACAAGAGTATGCTTGAGTGTATTGTTTAATTTCTATATATTTGTGAATTTTTCAGTTTTTTTTCCATTGTTTTATATTCTTATTCCATTTTGTTCATAGAAAGTAATCCTTAAAATTTTAGGGTGGTTGTTGTTGTTGTTGTTGTTGTTTTTGAGACACTCTCACTCTGTTGCCCAGGATTGGGGCGCAGTGGTGTGATCTCGGCTCACTGCAACTCCTGCCTCCTTGGTTCAAGCGATTCTCATGCTTTAACCTGCTGAGTATCTGGGATTATAGGCACATGCCACCAGGCCCAGTTAAGTTTTGTATTTTTGGTAGAGACAGGGTTTCGCCATGTTGACTAGGCTGGTCTCAAACTCCTGACCTCAGGTGATCCACCCGTCTCAGCCTCCCAAACTGCTGGGATTACAGGCATGAGCCACCGTGCCTGGCCAAAGTTTCAGGTTTTTTTTTGTTGTTGTTATTTGTTTGTTTGTTTTGAGACAGAGTCCTGCTCTGTTGCCAGACTGGAGTGCAGGGGTGTGATTTCTGCTCACTGCAACCTCCGCCTCCTGGGTCCAAGCGATTCTCCTGCCTCAGCCTCCCAAGTAGCTGGGATCACAGGCATGCACTACCATACCTGGCTAATTTTGTATTTTCACGTTGGCCAGGCTGGTCTTGAACTCCTGACCTCAGGTGATCCACCTGCCTCGGCCTTCCAAAGTGCTGGGATTACAGGTGTAAGCCACCACGCCCAGCTCAAAATTTTAGTTTTGAAACATTTGTTGAGATTTATTTTTTGACCTAACCGGTGGTCTATCAAAAAGAATGTTGTATGAGCTATTATTGCAAAGGGTGTGTTTCCTGATGTTGAGAAGTGTTTTCTATATCTGTTAGAAATACTTGCTTTATACTGCTCTCAAGTCTGCTGTTTCCTTACTAATATTATCTTGTTTTATTATTATCAGCGAATGTGAGGTATCAAAATATCCTACTATTATTATATTGTTTTCTATGTGTTTCTTCAATTATGTCAATATTTACCTTACATATTTGGAACTCTAAGGTGAGATATACGCACACACACACAAATATGCATATATACAAATTTTTCATAGGTTCCCCATCAATCTATTATTGCTTAATGTCCTTTGTCTTTTGGAGTTTTGACTTCATATACATTTTATGTAATATGAGTTTTTGACTTAAGATGTAGTTTGTGTAATACTACTTTGACCTTTTCTGCTCTCATTTGGTTAGTATTTGGATAAAATGCCTACATCAATCTTGTCACTTTCAGGCTTTTTTTTATTATTAGTTCTAAACTGACTCTTGTAGAAAGACAAGTCGGGTCTTGAGTTTTAATGTTTTTTAATGAATCCCTTTATTGAAACTATGTCTCTTGATTAGAAAGCTAATTATACATATATGTAAGTAATTTTCTAAAAGACAGAGACTTCCTGTTATTTTATTAATTATTTTATTTGATTCTTGTATCTTTATCCCTCATTTTCTCCCTTTCTGTCTTCCATTGTGTCTGTTTCATTAGTATTGATATGGTTTCACTTCTTTCTTATTCTCTTTTGGGTGTCTATACAGATATTTTCTTTGTGGTACCTTGGGGATTACATAAAACCTCTAAAAGATAAAATAGTATATATTTAATCTGGTGAAAAATGAACTGCAGTTATATACAAAAATTGTTCCCCATTACATCTGCCCTCAACTTTGTTATTGATATTGCTGATTATCTGTTGTATATTTATTAACAGATATTTACAATACTTTCTGTGCTTTTATTTTTCTAATTTTAGAGCATAATTATAAATGTTTTCTGTCCCATTATGAGAATGCTAAGGGATTCTATTTTTGTGTACGTATGTTTCCCAGGAACTTCGGTAGTTTTATATGATTTTGTGTTGTTTTCTAGCATCATGTTATTTTCAGTGGAAGAAACTTTTTTCAGCATCTTTGATATATATATAGGTCATATGCAGTGCCAATATACTGTCTCAGGATTTGGTTATTTTAGAAGGTCTTTTTTTTTATTTTTTTGGTAGGACATTTTTGCTGATGATTATTCTTTTCACCTGACAGCATTTTTCTTCAGGACTTTGGCAATATCACACCATTTTCTTCTGGCCTGCAAAATTTTCTTTTGAAAAACTCACTGTTTAGTGTGTCACTCTATGCTTATAAACGACACATCACTTTCATCTTGCAGTTCTTGAGATTCTCCCTTGTCTGTGACATTTTAAATTGTTCTTATATATGTGTTTTTTAAATAAATATCTTGTATGTGTATTTTAGTTTGTTGAACTTCTTTATTTTTATATCATTTTTTTCTTTTAGAATTGGTTAGTTATTATCTCTTTGTATTTTACCTCCACAATTACTGTTTTTTTCTCATTTTTCTGATTTTCAATAGTTGTCTGTGCTGCTTTTACTCATTGAGTGTTATTCAACTTATTTTAAATTTCTAAAATTTATACATTTTTATTTTATAATGATTGCTTTCTGAAAATTTCGTGATTTTTTTGATGGGACCATGTTGCCCTAGTATTTTGTATATATTGTAATCTTTGATTGAGACTTGGACATTAAAAAAAAAAAAAAAAAAAAGGTTCCTGTCACAGTCTTTACAATGTAGCTTTATTCTGGCATAGTCTGAAACCAGTTGTCGTGGTTAGACATTCTGAGAGCCTTTTAAACATGTTCTTAAGAATGTGTCTTATCTGAAATGTTTTATTTTCTAGTTTAAAAAGTTTATTTGCATGACTTCTTCCTAGTTATCAATCACTTGCTACCCTTGTTCCCTGTCTGTGGTACTGCAGTCTCTGTGCTGCTGTAACATTTACCTTTGGTCTCAGCAGTCTCAAAGTGTTATTCCAAAGTATACTTTTTTTCCCCCAGCATTTTATTTAATGGGAGAATGAAACCAGTGTCTTGAAAGACCCCTAAAAGCCAGACATAAAAATGTATGTGCCAATATTTTTCTTTTAAATAGAAACAAGGAGTTGGCAATGTATACTTCTAAGGGCACTATGTTATACTGGGGAGAAGGAAGTACTGTGCTGGGTTAATATAACAGATTTTTCTTTTTCTTCTATGTTGCTTTTTACATTGTGTTCACCTGGGGCACTTTGCACACTTAACTCATGTATAAATTTTCCAAAAATGTGTTTTGGTCAGTATGTTTTTGTTACATTTTATATGTTTTTGAATAAATTAGAGCCTGTGGTATTTTGCTATGTCATCTTGCTTAGGTAGTGTATACAGTTTTATAGGTTAGATTTGTAAAAAATATTTACCTGAGTCTAGTAAGTGGAGTAATTTGTTGTTTCAATTTCTTTTAGTTATGTGTTCTCATATTGCTGAAGACCTTTGGCCGGAGCAAGACATAAAAGATTTTTCCCAAAAAGTCATACTGAGGAGACATGATAAATGTGAACATGAGAATTTACAATTAAGAAAGGGCTGTAAAAGTGTGGATGAGTGTAAGGTGTGCAAAGGAGGTTATAATGGACTTAACCAATGTCTGATAACTACCCAGAACAAAATATATCAATGTGATAAATATGTGAAAGTCTTCTATAAATTTTCAAATTCAGATAGACATAAGATAAGACATACTGAAAAGAAAACTTGCAAATGTAAAGAATGTGGCAAATCATTTTCCATGCTTTCACAACTAACTCAACATAAGAGAATTCATATTAAAGAGAATTCCCACAAATGTGAAGAATGTGGCAAAGCCTTTAACAAGTCCTCAGCCCTTACTCGACATAAGATGATTCATACTGGAGAGAAACCCTACAAATGTGAAGAGTGTGGAAAAGCTTTTAACCGGTCTTCACACCTTACTCAACATAAGATAATTCATACTAGAGAGAAATCCTACAAATGTGAAGAGTGTGGCAAAGCCTTTAACCGGTCTTCACACCTTACTCAACATAAGATAATTCATAGTAGAGAGAAGCCCTACAAATGTGATGAATGGTGCAAAGCCTTTGACTGGTCCTCAGCTCTCACTACTTTTACTCAACATAAGAGAATTCATACTGGAGAGAAACCCTACAAATGTGAAGAGTGTGGAAAAGCCTTTAAACAGTCCTCAGCCCTTACTCGACATAAGATGATTCATAGTGGAGAGAAACCCTACAAATGTGAAGAGTGTGGCAAAGCCTTTAACCGGTCTTCATACCTTATTCGACATAAGATAATTCATACTGGAGAGAAACCCTACAAATGTGAAGAGTGTGGTAAAGCCTTTAACCGG
>NC_045454.1:31277394-31329222 GCF_002776525.5 Piliocolobus tephrosceles | reverse complement strand
AGAGAGAAACCCTACAAATGTGAAGAGTGTGGAAAAGCCTTTAACTGGTCTTCACATCTTACTAAACATAAGATAATTCATACTAGACAGAAGGCCTACAAATGTGATCAATATTGCAAAGCCTTTAACTGGTCCTCAGCTCTTACTACCCTTATTCAACACAAGATAATTCATACTGGAGAGAAACCCTACAAGTGTGAAGAGTGTGGCAAAGCCTTTAACTGGTCTTCATACCTTACCTTATTAGACATAAGTTAATTCATACTGGGGAGAAGCCCTACAAATGTGAAGAATGTGCAAACCTTTTAATCGTTTCTCATACCTTACCATACATAAGAGAATTCATGCTGGAGAGAACCCCAACAAATGTGAAGAATGTGGCAAAGCTTGTAACCATTCCTCAAACCTTACGAAACATAATTCATAATGGAGAAAAACCCTACAAATGTGAAGAATGTGTCAAGGCTTTTAACTATTCCCCAATCCTTACTAAACATAAAGGAATTCATAATAGAGAAGCCCTACAAATGTGAAGAATGTGGCCTGGCTTTTAACAAATCTTCAACATTCACTAAGCACAAAATAATTCATGCTGGAGAGAAACCCTTGAAATGTGATGAATGTGGCATAGCCTCTACCCAGCTCTCAATTCCTACTAAACATGAGAACTCATGTGGAAGATAAAGCCTACGAATGTGAAGAATGTGACAAAGCCTTTAAAAGTTCTCAACTCTTATTACACATAATTTATACTGGACAGAAATCCTAAAGTGTAAAGAATGTCACAAAGCCCTTAACAAGTCCTCAATTCTTAACAGATATAAGATGTTTCATACTGGAGCGAAACTACAATCCTGAATGATGTCACAGTGCTTTTCACAACACCTCAAACTTTTCTTTTTTTCTTTTTTTTTTCTTTTTTTGAGGCAGAGTCTCGCTCTGTCACCCAGGCTGGAGTGCAGTGGCCAGATCTCGGCTCCCTGCAAACTCTGCCTCCCGGGTTCACGCCATTCTCCTGCCTCAGCCTCCCGAGTAGCTGGGACTATAGGCGCCCGCCACCTCGTCTGGCTAGTTTTTTGTATTTTTTAGTAGAGACGGGGTTTCACTGTGTTAGCCAGGATGGTGTCGATCTCCTGACCTCGTGATCTGCCCGTCTCGGCCTCCCAAAGTGCTGGGATTACAGGGTTGAGCCACCGCGCCCAGCCAACACCTCAAACTTTTCTAAACATAAAAAGAAAAAAATTGTACTAGTGCGAAACTCTAGAAATATAAAGAATGTGAAAAAACTTTTAAATGGTTTTAATACTTGATTGCAGATAAAATAATTTATACTGGAGAAAACTCCAAGTGTGAAGAATATAACTTTTAACCAGTGTTCATAGCTTATTGTACAGGAAAGCATTTATAGTTGAGAAATGGTGTACAAATATAAAGAATGTGGAAAAGTCATATCTGCTCACATATTACACAACATCAGAGAGTTCATACTTAGTAAAAGTATTATAAATACAATTACTTTCAAATGATCTGTCAGAAAGAAATATAAGCCTTTAAAGTGAAGAAGAGTTTATTCTGAAGACAAACATTACAAATATAAAGGGGGTTGTAGTGCTTTTACTTGTATCATTTTACTGTACACATTTTGTACTGGAGAATAACCCTGAAGCAGTTGCTAAAATTTTGTTCAGCATTAGGAAATTTATATTGGAGAAGAATTCAGCAAATGTAATGAATTTGGAAAAACATTTTTTCCATAACTATAGCTTAGAAAATGCCAGAGCTCATACTAAAATATACTTTTGCAGATGCAATAAATACAAAGAAATATTTAATTCAAATTGAGTTTATATAATTATGAGAGAATTAACAGTAGAAATAGCTAAGGCACTGACACTTCAGATATTGCACTAAATTAGACTGCTGTGTATAGAAAATCCAAAACTGGCTGGGCGCGGTGGCTCAAGCCTGTAATCCCAGCACTTTGGGAGGCCAAGACGGGCGGATCACGAGGTCAGGAGATCGACACCATCCTGGCTAACACGGTGAAACCCCGTCTCTACTAAAAATACAAAAACTAGGCCGGGCGCGGTGGCTCAAGCCTGTAATCCCAGCACTTTGGGAGGCCGAGACGGGCGGATCACGAGGTCAGGAGATCTAGACCATCCTGGCTAACATGGTGAAACCCCATCTCTACTAAAAATACAAAAAACTAGCCGGGCGAGGTGGCGGCCGCCTGTAGTCCCAGCTACTCCAGAGGCTGAGGCAGGAGAATGGCCTAAACCCGGGAGGCAGAGCTTGCAGTGAGCTGAGATCCGGCCACTGCACTCCAGCCCCAGCGACAGAGCAAGACTCCGTCTCAAAAATAAAAAAAAATAAAAAATAAAAAAAAGAAAATCCAAAACTACAGTTGGTAAGTAAATTAATTTTATATAACTTTAAAATGAGTAGACATTTCTTTGAAAAGTCATAATTACATTCAAGTATACTTTTTTGATAAAATCATAAAACTCTTTAAAAGTAAATAATGACGTAAGTCAACTCTCAAATTACCTCATGCAGCCGGGCACGGTGGCTCAAGCCTGTAATCCCAGCACTTTGGGAGGCCGAGACGGGCGGATCATGAGGTCAGAAGATCGAGACTATCCTGGCTAACATGGTGAAACCGCGTCTCTACTAAAAAATACAAAAAAAAACTAGCCGGGCGAGGTGGCAGGTGCCTGTAGTCCCAGCTACTGGGGAGGCTGAGGCAGGAGAATGGCATAAACCCAGGAGGCGGAGCTTGCAGTGAGCCGAGATCTGCCCACTGCACTCCAGCCTGGGCGACAGAGCGAGACTCCACCTCAAAAAAAAAAAAAAATTACTTCACGCTAGTTCTTCATTTCTATTGTATTCACCTGTGAAAGCATGTGATTAACTATTGCTGCATCAGAGATACGAGAGATACTTTATTAGGTGGGAATTATATACGACCTCTTCTATAAAAGAGTAAGGACATTGAAATGTAAGATGCATAGGAATCTAAGTGAAGAGGCTCTTTGTGGTTAACTTAGTGAAGTATGAGGTAGTTCAGAGTAATATTCTTTCAAGTTATGAGAGAAAAACATTTTTAATTTTAGTTAAATATAAGTTAAAATTAACTAAAATAGTACCATATAATGTTACGGATTGTGCTTTTATTTAATAAAATGCAGTACATTTAAAAATTTTTAGATTATGTGTGGACTTAATTTATAATTAAATATTTTCTTTTACCACATTAAGACTATTGTACATTCTGGTTGGGCACAGTGGCTCACGCCTGTAGTCCCAACAGTTTGGGAGGCTGAGGCAGGCGGATCACTTGAGGCCAGGAGTTCGAGACCAGCCTGGCCAACATGGTGAAACCCTGTCTCTACTACAAATACAAAAATTTAGCCAGGCATGGTGGTGGGTGTCTGTAATCCCAGCTATTTGGGAGATTGAAGCAAGAGAATCACTTGAACCCGGGAGGCAGAGATTGCAGAGAGCCAAGATCATGCCATTGCACTCCAGCCTGGGCAACAAAAGCAAGACCCCGTCTCAAAAAAAAAAAAAAAAAAAAAAAAAAAAAGACTTGTGCATTCAATGGAGCATTATTATTCCACTAACTTTAACATACCCACCTTACTGAAGAGTGTAGGTAAAATATGGTAACAATATACTATTTGGCAACATACTGGAATAACACCTCTAGTAATCTCTTCTGCCAATGGCTTCAAATTGCAAATAAGTTAAGAAATATTTTTCCCATAGGTTACATTTTTATCCTTTTTTTCTTAAATTTATTCTTTTTAATTTTGTGGTTACACAGTATGTGTATATATTTATGCCATATATGGCATATTTTGGTACAGGTACATAATATATAATAATTACATCAGGATAAATGAGGCATCCATCACCTCTAGCATTTATCCTTTTTATTACAAACGGTTTGATTAGTAAAATAACAAAAATACTATTAGTTATTTTAAAATATTAAAAGTACTTTATTTTAAAATTTACAGTTGTTCTTGACTACAGGGTCATTTTCATGGTCATAATAAAGTTTATATAGAAGTATAAATAAAATTGATACATTTCTAAGTCCTGAATAAATTTTTAAAGAATTTGTTACTTATTTTTCTTTGAACATGTTTTCTCTCTGCCTGCAAACACATAAGGCTTTTAGTTTCGATTTACATAGAGTTAAATACATACATATATTACTCTAAAAATAAACCTTAGTTGTAAGAAAATTATGAAGTAAGTGTGTGTATGACTATGAGTTTGTACCCATTTTCAGAAGGAGAAAGCAATATTGGAACAAAATAAATTCTTTTAATAAGGTGACTTATTAGAAAACTAAAAACCTTGAAAATGTTGAAAGCAAATCTATACTCTGTGCATTGTGCTGAATTCATTGCTGTAAAATGTTAGGGTTTATGGTTCAGAATCTCCCTATGCACATTCTCTGTTTTTACTTGTCTGCTACTCATGCTAGACCCGTAATTTTCTTGTTTTGTATTTTATGAAGTACTTATTATGTGAGCTGGTCAGGGATTTTAAGAATGATTGTTGGCCGGGCGCGGTGGCTCAAGCCTGTAATCCCAGCACTTTGGGAGGCCGAGACGGGCGGATCACGAGGTCAGGAGATGGAGACCATCCTGACTAACATGGTGAAACCCCGTCTCTACTAAAAATACAAAAAATTAGCCGGGCGAGGTGGCCGGCGCCTGTGGTCCCAGCTACTCGGGAGGCTGAGGCAGGAGAATGGCATGAACCCGGGAGGCGGAGCTTGCAGTGAGCTGAGATCCAGCCACTGCACTCCAGCCTGGGCGACAGAGCAAGACTCCGTCTCAAAAAAAAAAAAAAAAAAAAAAAAAGAATGATTGTTATGAAATTTAAGAGTACACACAAAATGATTTTTAGATGTCATTAAAAAATTAGTGTATCATTATATTTTAACATTTGATTTTTGTTTTATTGGAGAAACCTGTATAAGCCTAATTTTCTTTATTGTTTCTTTCACTTTTTATAATTGACACAAGTAAATCTATTGAGGGAGCTAATTTGCTTTGGTAAGTACTAGGGAGACTCCATAAGTCATGAGGATGTTTTTACATATAAATGTAGCAAACAAATATGACAGTTCTGAGTAAAACATGCTTTATAATAAGTCATAAATATTTTTGCTGGAGTTAGTTTGTAATTTCAAGTCAGTGATGGAAAACAGCAATGGTGAAGAAATAACATTGATTCATCATGTGGAGAAGACATTTTCAGGCTGCAAAACTGACTTCCTGAATTTAAAGACAAATTCTGCTGCTTTTCTTTTTTTTTTTTGAGATGGATTCTCCTAGACTGGAGTGCAGTGGCATGATCTCGGCTCACTGCAAGCTCACCTCCTGGGTTCACGCCATTCTCCTGCCTAAACCTCCTGAGTAGCTGGGACTGCAGGCGCCCGCCACCACGCCTGGCTAATTTTTTTTGTATTTTTAGTAGAGACAGGGTTTCACCGTGTTAGCCAGGATGGTCTCGATCTCCTGACCTGGTGATCCGCCCGCCTCGGCCTCCCAAAGTGTTGAGATTACAGGTGTGAACCCCCGCACCCAGCCTGCTGCTTTTATTTTCTAATGATCTTCAATTTTGTCTTATGTGTGTTCCAACTAAGTCTTTCCTCTTTTACTGTGTTATGACTAAAGTTTTCTCATTGTTGTCTTCATGCCTTGTCATTTTACATGGTAGTTTGTAGGTTCTAATGAGAAAGTTGGTATTTTTAATGCAGTGAAAAATTGGTTTTAACTGAAGAATTTGCTTATCAAGAAGTTGCTATCAATAAGATTAGTTAATTAAGAGAATAGACATACATGGTTAACAAGTGAAAAGATTACATCAGTTAGCTTTGTTTTTCTTTGTAAAAAAATGTTTTATTCTTTTTTTTTGAACATAAACTCAAGATTTTATTGTCTTCATAATAAAAGATGACACTTAGAACTGGATCACTTGGCCCTCTCTCTTCTTATCTCCTCCCAGTTCAAAATGCTTGCATCTTTTAATAGCCAGCATTCTCTTAGATCTGCAGTTGGGCTCAACGCACTCATCCTTAGCACAATCTTCTTTGTAGTTTTAGCCTTTTTCCGGAAAATCGGCTTAGTTTGCCCACCATAGCCACTCTGCTTCCTGTCATAACACTGCTTTCCCTGGGCATACAGAGAATCCTTGCCCTTCTTGTACTGTGTCACTTTGTGGGGTTGGTGCTTGCCACACTTCTTACAGAAAGTCCGGCGGGTTTTAGGGACGTTAACCATGCTTGCAAGAGCGATATCGGCACGGGAAGAAAAGAAAAATGTTTTATTCTTACAAAAAGCATGGCAAATATAAATTTGTAAAAAAAATATTTCAGAAATTAGATTCTAAATAGAGTTAACGGCAAATGAACAATTTTAATTTCCTGTCATATATTTATAGCACAACTTATGTTTCTATGTAGAATCTTTTTTTTTTTTTTTCCTGTTTTTGAGATGGAGTTTCGCTCTCTCTCCCAGGCTGGAGTGAAGTGGCCCAATCTCAACTCACTGTGACCTCCACCCTGCAGATTCCAGCTATTCTCCCACCTCAGCCTCCTGAGTAGCTGAGATTACACCATGCCCAGCTAATTTTTGTATTTTTAGTAGTTTTGGGGTTTCACCATGTTGGCCAGGTTAGTCTCAAACTCCTGACCGCAGGTGATCCACCCGCCTCGGCATCCCACAGTGTTGGGATTACAGGCATGAGCCACTGCGCCTGGCAAAATCTACTATTTTTAAGTGTGAATGTTGAATGTGGCAAAACAACACAATGATCTGTGGATTTGAAATTTGGAATAATATTTATATTACATCTTGATAAAACAATTTGGAGAAATTCCACTTTTTTTTTTGAGATGGAGTCTCGTTCTGTCACCCAGTCTGGAGTGCACTGGCACGATATCAGCTCACTGCCACCTCCACCTCCCAGGTTCAAGCGATTCTCCTGCTTCAAACTCCTGAGTACCTGGGATTACATGCATGCATCACCATGCCCGGCTAATTTTGTATTTTCAGTAGAGATGGGGTTTCTCCATGTTGAGGCAGGTCTCGAACTCCTGACCTCAGGTGATCTGCTCTCCTGGGCCTCCCAAAGAGCTGGGATTATAGGCGTGAGTCACTGGACCTGGCCGGGAAAATAAAAATTTTAAAATTAAACATGTGAACTTTATCTGGGTCATCAGCTGTGAGTGCCCAGGAGAAATTATTTTACATTCTTAGGGCCGGGCGCGGTGACTCAAGCCTGTAATCCCAGCACTTTGGGAGGCCGAGACGGGCGGATCACGAGGTCAGGAGATCAAGACCATCCTGGCTAACCCGGTGAAACCCCGTCTCTACTAAAAATACAAAAAACTAGCCGGGCGAGGTGGCGGGCGCCTGTAGTCCCAGCTACTAGGGAGGCTGAGGCAGGAGAGTGGCTGAACCCAGGAGGTGGAGCTTGCAGTGAGCTGAGATCCGGCCACTGCACTCCAGCCCGGGCAACAGAGCAAGACTCTGTCTCAAAAAAAAAAAAAAAATTATTTTACATTCTTGGAACTTCAGGATTCACTATTAATAAAAATTGCTATTTCCCCCAGGGCTGTTTTAATTCATACATGGTAGCTGTAAGTATTTTTTACTGAAACTTTTGTCTAAATATAGTAAATATTAAGAATAAAATTATTCATTTTTCAAATATTTTATTATAATTGAGTGAGTATATTCTGTCATATTTAATGTATTCTGTTTTAAAAATGCCAAAATAAGAATTTTTTTTTGAATACCAGACTGAGTTTCTATATTGTGACTTTACTAAGTTTTGCGTATGATTTTGACTGCTACCATTGAACTTAGGTTGAATATTTTTTTTGTTTGTTTTTTGAGACGGAGTCTGGCTCTGTCACCCGGGCTGGAGTGCTGTGGCCGGATCTCAGCTCACTGCAAGCTCCTCCTCCCGGGTTCACGCCATTCTCCTGCCTCAGCCTCCCGGGTAGCTGGGACTACAGGCGCCGCCACGTCGCCCGGCTAGTTTTTTGTAGTTTTTAGTAGAGACGGGGTTTCACCGTGTTAGCCAGGATGGTCTCGATCTCCTGACCTCGTGATCTGCCCGTCTCGGCCTCCCAAAGTGCTGGGATTACAGGCTTGAGCCACCGCGCCCGGCCAGGTTGAATATTAAACCCACTTTCGTTTAGCTTGTGTGGTTTTTGGTTCATTTGGAAAACAAAATATATTAGACATGAACTGTTGGGGTAACTTGGCTTCATTTTTGCTCTCTTTCTGTTATTATATCTGGGGCTTTAGAAATCACTAAGATTCGGCCAGGCGTGGTGGCTCACATCTGTAATCCTAGCACTTTGGGAGGCTGAGGCAGGCAGATCATCTGAGTTCGGGAGTTTTAGACCAGCCTGACCGACATGGAGAAACCCGGACTCTACTAAAAATACACAGTTAGCCAGGTGTGGTATCACATGCCTATAGTCCCAGCTATTCGGGAGGCTGAGGCAGGAGCATCACTTGAACCCGGGAGGCGGAGGTTGTGGAGGGCCAAGATCGCACCACTGCACTCCAGCCTGGGCAAAAAGAGAAAAAACCCATCAAAAAAAAAAAAAAAAAAAAAAAAGAAATCACTAAGATTCAAATAAGGTTAGTTGGGAATCAAGCAACAGAAAATCCCAAAAATGACTGAGAAAAATAGCTACTGGATAGTGCCTTTCAGTGAGATTTATATGTGAAACAGGCCAATAACTTTTACAAATTTATTGCTAAGTTCATTAAATGTAGAAAATAATTGCCTGCAACATATTAGGCACTTGTCTTAGTCTATGGCATCCCTAGCTTGGGGAAGCTGACATTACAGAAAAGAATATTGATTGCTACTGTAATGAGATTTGTAACAAATACGTGCTTTTAAACATTCTCTTTAATGATCCTTAGACACATGTCATTCTGGCTCAATTCTTTTAGTATAACTGTCTACAGTTCTAGAGACTCAGTCCCATCAAATTTAAGCCATGGCGTTTTCAGCTTTTTATGTTTATTTTTAGCTAGTGAGCTTAATAGTTGATATTATGTTGGGGTCCCCAAGGCAATCTGGGCCTTAAGAGCCGACCATCCTACCTCATCCTTTTTGTTTCACATGCTCTGTTGTTGAATCCCTCTCACTCTATATTTGAGCCTTTATGAGGCTTCAGTTTGGAGGAACCAGAGGAATGGGTTTCTATATATAGTGAGTTGAGAATTAGAATCCTCTTAAGGATAGAGATTTTACATTTATTATTTGCAGTACAAAGCAGTATTTATAGGATGTAGACATATTTCACTCAAATATAAGTAATTTTATCAATATGCCAATGTGGTCAAAATAACTGCATTAACTTCACCCAATGTTCTGCTTCAGACTCTGCCAACACAAAGATCAATATGTATGCATTTGTGGATGTTAAGTTTTTGTTTTTTTTTCTGGTGTAGGTTTTCATTTGCTTAAATTTTTAAAGATTTTTTTCCTACATTATGCTGCTGTTAAGCTAAAGAAGTACATCTAACTGCCATTAGACTAAAGATAGTGATAAGAATGATGACTAATCTTAACTGCTCTCTGCGACAGGGGGCACTGTTGTGGCAAGTCGGCAGTCAGATCTCCCTCAGAGGCCTATGTAAGGGTCTCCAGAAAAAGGTGGCCATCATCTGAGGCTCCAGTTGCATGACTGGAGTTTAATGGCCTGAATGCAAGAAAAGACAAACTGGGTTATTGGAAGACATGTATTAAAATGAAACAAGAGGGTAATGACAGCACAAAAATCCTAAGGCTGCTGACACACCCAGATAAGAGGTGGCTATAGTTACGCCTGCTAAGATTTGGGCACATGGGGCTTGAATTTGGTTAGCTCCATTGCTCTAATTTTCTCAAACATGGAAACATCCAGATTATGGGCACCCTAGTTACCCCTATCACCTGACAGGATTTGCAGGATAATTGCCCAGAACTGAAATGTGGATCCAGATTTTTACATTAACCATTCAGTTCTGTTTCTTCTGCACTGTAGCTAGAGATCACTGTTTGATTCACAGGAATAAACAGGGTTAGTCTAAATTGCAAGGAAAAACTTAAAAACTAATGAGACTATAACTTAATGACAAGTGTATAAGTTTGGAAACATAATTTTTCTCTCCAGTTCTCATTTTTGTTAAAAACAAAATGAGTCCGTCATGATAGGACTGACTTGTTTGCAAAATAAAATTTAGTCGGGCCGGGCGTGGTGGCTCAAGCCTGTAATCCCAGCACTTTGGGAGGCCGAGATGGGTGGATCACGAGGTCAGGAGATCGAGACCATCCTGGCTAACGCGGTGAAACCCCGTCTCTACTAAAAAATACAAAAAACTAGCCGGGCAAGGTGGCGGGCGCCTGTAGTCCCAGCTACTCGGGAGGCTGAGGCAGGAGAATGGCGTGGACCCGGGAGGCGGAGCTTGCAGTGAGCTGAGGTCCGGCCACTGCACTCCAGCCCAGGCCACAGAGCGAGACTCCGCCTCAAAAAAAAAAAAATAAATAAAATAAAATAAAATAAAATAAAATAAAATTTAGTCTTATACTTGGCCTGATTGTTTGTATAAAGTACAGGAAGAATAATTATTTTTAAATAGGCTGTTAAAATTCACTTTGATGGAACTCTGCTCTACAAAGAATATATGATAGAACTTTTTAAAGCCAAGCCCCCTCATGGGTTTGTACTCTCAAATACCGATGAATTGGGTGAATTCCTTTCTTCTTGAGGTCCCAAGTATATGGGGTTCCTGGGCCTGTTACAAAGTGACATTTTTTACTCACCACATGTTAGGAACCCTGTACAGGTACTGTGTAGACAGGTATGAGACCAGTTTGCTCAAAGAGCTTTTATTGGCTCTGCAAGTTGAGCCTTATTTCTTAAAGGGAAGCATAGTTTTTCCAGCCTTGGTAAAACAACCAGTTTCTCCAATTGCACCCTGTTGCAAAAGAAAATGGATTCTTATTACACTGATGCAAACAACCATATTACCATAAGTTAAGAACACTCACAGATAAGTTTCCAAATTCTGTAGAAACTAGCCAGAGAAAAACAAATATGCGGCCGGGTGCGGTGGCTCAAGCCTGTAATCCCAGCACTTTGGGAGGCCGAGACGGGTGGATCACGAGGTCAGGAGATCGAGACCATTCTGGCTAACACGGTGAAACCCCATCTCTACTAAAAATACAAAAAAAAAAACTAGCCGGGCGAGGTGGCGGGCGCCTGTAGTCCCAGCTACTCAGGAGGCTGAGGCAGGAGAATGGCGTAAACCCAGGAGGCGGAGCTTGCAGTGGGCTGAGATCCGGCCACTGCACTCCAGTCGGGGCGACAGAGTGAGACTCCGCTTCAAAAAAAAAAAAAAAAAAAAAACCAAATATGCTCCAAATTTTGTTCACAGGAGTATACTTTACTCAATTATTAAAGGCTGTAAATAGCTCAAGGTAAGTTTCTTTGACTTTGGAAAACAAAATTAAAAGTAGCAATGTTTGAAGCAAAAAGCTGAAAAAAAAATTACTTCAATTTCATATTAGTTTAGTCCATTGAGCTAACTTTTGTTCTGCTTGATATTCATGAACACTTTAGCTCTTCATGAGTTCTTTTTTTTTTTGAGACGGAGTCTCACTCTGTCGCCCAAGCTGGAGTGCAGTGACTAGATCTCAGCTCACTGCAAGCTCCGCCTCCTGGGTTCACGCCATTCTCCTGCCTCAGCCTCCCGAGTAGCTGGGACTACAGGCGCCCGCCACCTCGCCCGGCTAGTTTTTTGTATTTTTTAGTAGAGATGGGGTTTCATTGTGTTAGCCAGGATGGTCTCGATCTCCTGACCTTGTGATCTGCCCGCCTCGGCCTCCCAAAGTACTGAGATTACAGGCTTGAGCCACCGCGCCCGGCCCTAGCTCTTCATGAGTTCTGTATGTTTTTCCTTTATTTCAGTGTCACAGTCTCTAAAGTTATCAGGAACCTGTATTTGAGAGCAACTATTAAAGTCCTATAGCTGATTATAAGCCATCTTTTGAAAAAGATGAACACAAGAAAACAATTGTCTGTGAATGACATGTCCAGGGTATAGTTCAAAACACAATTGAGGCCAGGCATGGTGGTTCATGCCTATATCCTAGCACTTTGGGAGGCTGAGGCAGGCAGATCATCTGAGGTCAAGAGTTTGAGACCAGCCTGGCCTACATGGTGAAACTCTGTTTCCACTAAAAATACAAAAATTAGCCAGGTATGGCTGTGGGCACCTGTAATCCCAGCTACTTGAGAGCCTCAGGCAAAAGAATGACGTGAACCCAGGTGATGGATATTGAAGTGAGCTGAAATTCTGCCACTGCACTCCAGCCTGGGTAGTAGAGTGAGACTCCATCTCAAAAAACAAACAAACAAACAAAAAACCACAATTGACAAATAAATTTTGTTATCTGTGTTTTACAACATAACAACCTTAATTGTGATTGATAGCATATATTTAGACATTAGAATTCTAGAAATCCCATACAATTTTGAAACACACATTAATATTATTCACTAAATTATGTGAAGAAGATTAAACATTATTTTGGCAATTCCATGTACCTAAACATGTCAAATAATTCTGATTTTCTCTCTTCTGGATGCTCCAGGGGTTCTCTATCACTGAAGCATCCAAAATCTAGGGGTCAGGAAAGACAACCTTGAAGCTGAAATTTGATTTTGGGAAGCCTGTCAAATATTAGAGGTTTTAAATACTTGATATTATGAAATACAATTTCAAGTTACCATAAGTTATTTATTTTGCCAAAATGATAACTTGAAAATTTTAAAACAAGGCAAAAGCCTTTACTGATTAAGAGGGAAGACTTAGCTTTCTAAACAATTTGTCTTTTGTCTTTTCTTTGGCAGTCTACCTGCAAGGTAAACAAATGTTTCATTAATTTTTCTTTTTTTTTTTTTCCAGACAGTTTTACTCTGTCACCCAGGCTGGAGTGCAGTGGTACAATTTCAGCTCACTGCAACCTCCACCTCCCAGGTACAAGCAATCCTCTCACCTCAGCCTCTTAAGTAGCTGGGTCCACAGGCACACACAACCATGCCCAGCTAATTTTCGTATTTTTAGTAGAGACTGGGTTTCGCTATGTTGGTCAGTCTGGTCTTGAACAGTGGCAGGATATTTTATGGAATCAGACCAAGGGGTTGAGGAGGATATTTATTATTTAGGTGCACCGGCCCAGTTGGATTAACATCCAAAGGACTGAGCCCTGAACAAAGAACTAAGTTACCTTTTAAGCATTTCGTGGGGTGGCGGAGATCTGTGCAGGGGGAAGCATTTACAGAAGTGAGAAACAAAGACAGTTATTCAATTAATTGAGACATGCATTACATTATTTCTTACTTTTTAAGGAAAAACATATTTTACAACTTGAGTTTATCTGTCTAGTGACCTTGCAGCTGCGCAGCTAGAGAAACAGGGTCTTCACAATGCCTGGGAAAGGGAGAGATACGGTTCGCTAGCCACAGAAAAACGGCAGTTGATTTTTAAAGGACTCCAGCCTTTCTCTTTCTCTGGGGGAATTGGATTTTCTTACATATAACTGAGTTTCTGTTTATACATTCTTTAATTTCTTTTAATTCCTGTTTCAGAACTCCTGACCTCAGGTGATCCACCCGCCTCTGCCTCCCAATGTGCTGGGATTACAGGCATGAGCCACTGTGCCCAGCCATTATCTTTTACTATTACATGAAAATCGTTTACAAGGAAGAGAAAGCCACATTTTACTCTTGCATTAGTCTACTACTAATATCAAATCTAATTTTCTAATGAAACTATATAGACAATTGTATTCAATCTTAGTTTGACCATAAGGTAAGATTCTTATAAATGTTTTGTAATCCTTTATAAATTTGCTAAAGCACAGAGTAGTGCCTTGTGGAAACGTTTTTCTTTTACTTCAATGCAGAATTTATGGAATAACAAGTATATAATACCCTTTTGAATTTAGTCAGTATGTTCATGCACAGAATTTCTTTTGCAATGTTAATTTTTACAGTTCATCCACAATTTGTTTAAACTGTCTGTTTGTTTGTTTGTTTTTTTGAGACGGAGTTTTGCTCTTGTTGCCCAGGCTGGAGTGCAATGGTGTGATCTCGACTCACCAAAACCTCCACCTCCCAGTTTCAAGCAATTCTCCTACCTCAGCCTCCCAAGTAGCTGGGGTTACAGGCATGCCCCACCATGCCTGGCTAATTTTGTATTTTTAGTAGAGACAGGGTTTCTCCATGTTGGTCAAGATGGTCTTGAACTCCTGACCTCAGGTGATCCACCCGCCTCAGCCTCCCAAAGTGCTGTGATTACAGGCATGAACCACCATGCCTGGCCATCCGTCAGCTTTATCTTATCTAATTCAAAATAATCCTTTAAACCTAGGCAAAAATGTAAACTTTCATCCCTTTTATAATCTTTTACTAAAACATATTTTACTGTTCTTACACACCTGGCATGTAAATTCATTTTTAGTGGTTTCGATTACATGTTATAATGGTAATTTAGCAATTTTAAACATTAAAACCTGGTAACTTATTTTAGTTATGTACTAAGGGCTGATAAAGTTTTAGTGTTTCCAGCATAGTTGGACGGGCTCATCTTGAACTCCTGAACTCAGGTGATCTGCCCACCTTGGCCTCCCAAAGTGCTGGGATTCCAGATGTGAGCCACTGCACCTGACCTTATTCAGCATTTTTAACATTGGGTGAGGGTCTTTAAGCTGAGGCTAGTTTATTTCTGGTCCTTTCCTCACCAGCATAAAAAATAACATTCTTGACATCCGGATATAGTAATACATAGGTAGACTGATAAACAAATATGAAGAGAATTATGTTTTTTTTTTTGTTTGTTTGTTTGTTTTGAGACGGAGTCTCGCTCTGTCGCCCGTGCTGGAGTGCAGTGGCCGGATCTCAGCTCACTGCAAGCTCCACCTCCCGAGTTTACGCCATTCTCCTGCCTCAGCCTCCCGAGTAGCTGGGACTACAGGCGCCTGCCACCTCGCCCGGCTAGTTTTTTTTTTTTTTTTTTTTTTTGTATTTTTTAGTAGAGACGGGGTTTTACCGTGTTAGCCAGGATGGTCTTGATCTCCTGACCTCATGATCCGCCCATCTCGGCCTCCCAAAGTGCTGGGATTACAGGCTTGAGCCACCGCGCCTGGCCGAGAATTATGTTTTTTATGTAAATATTTATGTATACAAAAGATGTTAATCAAAAGACATTTTCAATACATCAGCCAATTTTGAGGACAAAGATGAAAACTTACTTCTCATCTATATGGCTCCATACCATCGAAGACTTGAACACACCCAAACAATGTTATGTGTAGATATCAACAAACCTTCACATTTATAGGCATGGCCTGGGAAATACGTTTTTAGTACTACCATTTAAGTCTTTGTGTCCAGCTTAGAATTTCAGAACCCTGCATTTCTTCTCCTGGTATGCATGTGTTTTTCACATCCACGATTTTGGGCCTGCCTTGATTTCTCTATTTTCCAATTTGGCTAATTGGCTCATTATATCCTCCCAAGCTAAGCTAATTGGCTTATCGTTATCATCTGGGTTTTCCTAATTGGCTTATTGAATTCACCTGGGCATCAGGGGGTTAAAAAAATGATGACCACTGACCTACTTTTTATTTTTTTTTTTATGGAGTCTTATCTGTCGCCCAGGCTGGAGTGCAGTGTTGGGATCTTGGCTCACTGCAACCTCTGCCTTCCAGGTTCAAGTGATTCTCCTGCCTCACCCTCCCCAGTAGCTGGCATTACAGGCACACGCCACCATGCTCGGCTAATTTTTGTACTTTTGTAAAGCCTGGGTTTCAACATCTTGGCCAGGCTGGCCTTGATCTCTTGACCTCAGATGATCTACCTGCCTCAGCCTCCCAAAGAGCTGGGATCACAGACATGAACCACTGCACCCAGTCTGATGCTCTTTTTTTTCCTGAGGTTTTTCACAAGACGGATGCATAAATGAACATTATGTGGACATACCCAGGTGAATCATTTTGTGTATGTTTATTCACCTCTTATATTTATATGTACAAAAAATAGCTCCTAAATGAAAATTAGGTCTGACATCATTTCCATGTTTTAAGCTGAGGCTACTTTATCTCTGGTCTTTTGTTCATCAGAATGAAAAATATTCTTAACAATGAATAATTTTATGGCTTTAGAGAATTTTCTGCTCACAAGAGCAACAAGGAACAATCCTTTCTTTGTATATATTAAATAAAGATATATTTCAGAGTATACCTCCACTTGTATATTCTTGTGGATACAGTTTAATTTGCAAATAAGATTTTACAGGTATGAAAGTTTTTTTCCCCCCCCCTTTTTTGTTGAGATGGAGGCTCATCCTGTCACCCAGGTGGGAGTGCAATGGTGCAATCTCGGCTTACTGCAACTTCTGCCTCCCAGGTTCAAACGTTTCTCCTGCCTCAGCCTCCTGAGTAGCTGGGATTATAGGTGCCCACCACCACACCCAGCTTTTTGTATTTTTAGTAGAGATGGGGTTTCTCCATGTTGGTCAGGCTGGTCTCAAACTCCTGACTTCATGATTTGCCCCCCTTGGCCTCCCAAAGTGCTGGGATTACAGGCGTGAGCCACCGTGCCTGGCCAAAAGGTTTTTTTTTAATACTACCCTCAGTACAAGTAGCTATCAATACCTTGACCTTCTATATTTTTTATTCTGCATGAATATGGACAGAATGCTAGATAGATGATTATAGATATACATAGGTAGAGAAATATTTTAACACATACATGCAGCATTATATTAGTTTGTCTATGTAAATGTTTATGTATACAAAAAATGTTCAAGTGACATTTTCAATTCCTCAGCCTATCCTGGAAACAAAGATGAAGACATACTTTTCACCTAGATGGTTATATACAATTATGGAGTGAAACACAGCCACACAATGTTATTTATAAACATCAACAAAACTTAATGTTTATGGTCACCACCTGGGAAATAAAGTTTTAGTACTGCCTTATAAGTCTTTATGTCTAGCTTACCACTTTAGGGGCCTGCTTTTCTTCTATCTGTATGCCTGTGTCATTCACATCTGCTAGTTTGAGCCTGCCTTGATGCCTCCACTTCCCAGTTTAGATAATTGGGTGCTTATATTAACCCGAGCTGAGTTTATTGGTTTACTGCTATCACCTGTGCTGAGCTAACTGGCTTACTGAATTCACCTGCACTGCAAGCGTAATAAAGGCAATGACCTCTAGTCTACTTTTCTTCTGTTTTTTTTTTTTTTTTTTTTTTTTTTTACAGGACACATGGACAAATGACCATTACATAGACATAACCATGGAACTTATTCTGTGCATATATGTTTATGCAGCTACTTTATATATCTATATAGGTATATACAATAAAGCTTCCAAAGTTAACTAGGTCAGAGTTCATTTCCATTTTCTTTTCCTCCAGGCCATTCAAATATGATTAGCAAATTAGTTCAGTTCAGTTGTATTCAGTCTGAGCTGTACACATCACTTTTTTTCATAAATGTGAAACTGACTTTGTTACCTGAAACCCTGTAGTAATTGTGTATTCCATTAAACCACTTCAGTGGGGTTCTGTCCATTCGGCTAGAAACAGCCAGGTATGCCTGACACCAGTGTGCCTAGCCTTCATCACAAAGCAAATTTGACCTGGGCAATGATAGCCATTTTTGGCACTTCAATGAACATTCACTATCACCTGGTTGAAATGTGGCCAGGTACCATGTACTGTTATAATTACTTTCAGTATCAAAGTCTATCTTCTAAAAAGAGACCTAGACTTTTTTCCATTACCATAGACACCCTACATCAGCAACAAACAGTAGTTGACAATAGTGCATATTTACATTACACATTCATGAAGAAAACAAGAATTCGTCTTGATGGAAGCCCCAGTGAGAAAGAATGAGCATTCTGAAATTGAGGTGAGGGTCTTTATCCTGGGATTGGTTTATCTCTGGTCCTATATACAACATAAAATGAAGGATCAACATTGACATGGCAATGAGTGACTCCCATGGCTTAAGTGCATATTTAAAAGTGGGTGAGGGCCTTTAAGCTGAGGCTAGTTTATCTCTGGTTCCATGTTCACCAGAATCAATAGAAACTTTTTTTTTTTTTTTTTTTTTGAGACAGAGTCTCACACTGTCACCCAGGCTGGAGTGCAGTGGCGCCATTGCTCACTGCAACCTCTGCCGCCCGGGTTCAAGCTACTCTCCTGCCTCAGCCACCCAATAGGAACATTTTTAACTTAACAATAAAAACCTCTTTGGGCTTTAATAAATATTCTTCTCACAGATAAGAACAATAAGGATAAGAGCAACAAAACTTCACATTTATGGGCATGCCCTGGAGAGTAAGCTTTCAGAACTGCCTCGTAAGCTTTTAAGTTCACGTTAGCATTTCAAGACCCTGCTTTTTTCTCACGGTATGCCTGTGTTATTCACAGTCATCATTTTGGCCTACCTAGATGCCTTTACTGTTCCAATTTGGCTAATTGGCTGATTATGTTCACCTGAGCTGAGCTAATTGGCTTATTGCAATCACGTGGGCTGAGCAAATTGTCTTATTGAATTCTGGGCTGCAGGGATAGAAAAGTAAGACCACCTCTGACCTACTTTTATTCTGAAGGTTTTTTACAGGACAGATGCATAAATGGACATTTTGTAGATGGACCCATGTAATCTATTCTGTGTTTATATGTTTGTCAATCTATCTTATATCTATGTTTACATGTACAAAAAGAAACCCTTAACATAAACTATGTTAGAGGTCATTTGCATTTTCTTTTCCTCCAGGCCAGATAAATCTAATCAGCCAATTTGTTCAATAACTTTTGTTTGATTCAAGCTACACACCACATCACATTTTTTTGATAACTGTGAAGATGTCCTACTTACCTGGAACCTGGGTTCTTTTAATTCTGTCTCTCACCAAACCAGCCCATTGGGATTCTGTCCATCCAGCTAGGAAATTTAAAAATACCTGACACCTGTGAGCCTAGCCTTCCTTACACACAGAAAAACTTTGGCCTAGTCAACAAGAGTCACCTTTGGCACCTCACTGCATGTTCGCTCTTACTTAACAGAAATTTGGCCAGACACTGTGTACTGTTATATTTGCTTTCAGTATCACAGTCTTCTTCTAAAAGGAGACCTAGACTTTCTTTCTGTTACCATAAAGACCCTACTTCAGCCCCAATGACAAAAAGATAAGATTGCACTTTTACATCACACACTCATGGAATAAAGCAAAAACCTCTCTCTCTTTTTTTTTTTGAGATGAAGTCCCCCAGGCTGGAGTGTAATGGTGCGATCTCAGCTCACTGCAACCTCCGCCTCCCGGGTTCAAGAGATTCTCCTTCCTACCTCAGCCTCCCAAGTAGCTGGGATTACAGGCACCTGCCACCACACCCAGCTAATTTTTTTTTTTTTTAAGTCAAGATGGGGTTTCGCCATGTTGGCCAGGCTGGTCTAGAGCTCCTGACATCAGGTGATCCACCTGCCTCGGCCTCCCAAAGTGCTGGGATTACAGGCATGAGCCAGCGTGGATGGCCATAAAAAACAAAACAAAACAAAAACCCTGTCTTGATGGAAGTTCTAATGAGAAAGAATAAGCATTCTCAGATGTGGGTGGCCATTGGACTTGAGTTGGTTTATCTTTCTTTACAACATAAAGAAAGGGTCAACTTTGACATGACAATCAATGACAATCAATGGTTTCCATGGCCTTAGTACATGGCCATTTCACAGAAGTGAATAAAAAGGACAAATTTTTTTTTCTTTTATGTTAAATGCAGCAAAATGTATGTCACAGCATACCTCTATTTGTGCATTATTTTAGATACAGTTTATAGAGCAAATAAATTTATATATCTATTAAAGTTTCTCTCTTTTTTTTCTTTTTGAAACAGAGTCTTGCTCTGTCACCCATGCTGGAGTGCAGTGGCACAATCTTGGCTTACTGCAACATCCATCTCCTGGGTTCAAGCGATTCTCCTGCCTTAGTCTCCGTAGTAGCTGGGACTACAGGCACCCACCACCATGCCTGGTTAATTTTTTGTACTTTTAGTAGAGACTGGGTTTCACCATGTTGGCCAAGCTGGCCTCAAACTCCTGATCTCAGGTGATAAACTCGTCTCGGCCTCCCAAAGGGCTGGAGCTACAGGTATGACCCACCGCACACAGACCAAAGTTTCTTTCTATATTACAATTAGTACCAATATTTACCAATACTTCCACTTTCTGTATCTCTATTCTTTACAAATATGAATACAAAGATTGGTACATCAGGATATAGATATACATAAGTAAATAGATTTTAGAAACTTACATACAGAATTATTAGTATATCTTTGTAAATATTTATGTATAAATGTTCCCCAAAAGATTATTTTCAATCTCTTAACATATACCAATGATGCAAGTATACAATTACTTCCAAGCTCCTTTGCTTGACAGAATTTCAGAATGGAACATAACCATTCAATAGTGTTTATACAAACATAAAAATACCTTCACCTTCAGTAGCAAATAAACTGACAGCAAAGCCATGTTATACATGCTGCTTGATGGAGCTACGGTTGTTATTTGAATAATTTCTTGATTGGATCTACCTGTGCAAAACTACTTGACTTAGTGTAATAAACTAAGCTAAGCTAATTGGCTAATTGGATACTTCTGAACTGAGCTAATGGGCTGATTGAAATCACGAGGTTTCAGCTAATTGTCTGATTGGATTTAACTAGAAGGTAGCTAATTTTCTTGTTAAAATCACATGAGCTAACTTTCAGGTTAGAATAACTTAGGCTAAGCAAATCGGCCCATTAGATTCACCTGGGCTGATCTCATGGGCTGATTGAAATTGCCAGGGTTGAACTAATTGGAATTACCAGGGCTGAGCTACTTTACTGATTGGAATTGCCTGGGCTGAGCTGATTGGCTAAATAGAATCAATTGGGCTGAGCTAATTGGCTAATGGGAATGACCTGGGCTCAGCTAATTGGCTAATTGGAAACACTTGGGTTGAGCTCATCAACTGATTATATTTACCTGGGTTGAGAAAATTGGCTGATTGTATTCATCTATCTTGAGGGGCATGAGTAGGAACATAACCTCTGACTTTTCATTTGTGAGTTTCTTACAAAGCATAGCCACATTACATACACATATTTATATGACCCTGTGTCTCTGTGTATGTTTATCTTTTTATTTTTGAGACTGTCTTGCTTTGTCGCCCATGGTGGAATGCAGTGGCATGATCATGACTCACTGCAACTTTTTCCTCTCAGGTTCAAGTGATTCTCGTGCCTTATGAGCAGCTGGGATTACAGGTGTGCACCACCATGCCTGGCTAAGTTTTGTATTTTTAGTAGAGATGCGGTTTTGCCATGTGGCCAGGTCACGGTCTTGAACTCCGCGCTCCAAGTGATCAACTCACCTTGGCCTCCCAATGTGCTGGAATTACAGACGTAAGCCAGTGAACCTGGATGTATATATTTATCTATCTACATATATCTGTATTTAAATGTACAGAAAAAAGTGTCCAAAAAAACCCTGAAGTTCGCTTTCAGTATAGCAGTCTATAGTCAAGTCCCAGACCTCATGTTTTATTTTCTTACCCAAAATGTCATTTCTTGAGCCAACAAAACAGTAAGATAAGATTCTATTTATGTGTCAAGTATTCAAAAATAAGAGCCCTAAAATTGAGGGAAGCTTTTTAAAGAATTATTTTTCATTTGCAAATTTGGGTTAAGGCTTTTAGGCTGAAACTAGTTTATCGATGTTTTCGTGTTCACCAGAATAAAAAGGGTCATTTTTGACTTGGCAGTATATAACTCTCATGACTTTAGTGGATTTTCTGCTAACAGATGTGAGCAACAAAGACCAAATCTTTTTTTGTAAACATTAAATGCAACAAGATATAATCAGAGCATACCTCCACTTGTGTACCATTGTGGATAAAATTTAAAGGGCAAGTAAGATTTTGGATTTATGGAAGTTTTTCTTTACATTGCTATAAATGCAAATACTTAGTTATCCTTTGACCTCCTATATCCTATATCTTTATTGTGTATGCAAATGGAAAAAATGATAGATCTATATATAGATGGGTAGATAATATACAGATTTATATATTGGATATATACATGGGTAGATAAATATGCATATATAATTATATGAGCATGCCTATGTAACTATTTATGTATACAAAAGATATTAATCAAAAGACATTTTAAATTCCCTAGCCTACACTGAAGATGCAGATGTAAACCTACTCTAACCCATATGGATCCATACCATCTCAGACTGGAACACAGCCATACAATGTTATGTTTAAACATCAACAAAGCTTCACATTTAGGTGCATCGTCTGGGAAGTAAGTTTTCGGCAAAGCCATGTTAGACTCTAGCTCCAGTTTAGCATTTCAGGGCTCTGCTTCCTTTCTTACTGTAAGCCTATGTGATTCACATTTGCCATTTGGGGTCTGCCTGCGTGGCTGCACCTTCCTAATTTAGCTAATTGACTTATATCAATCTGAGCTGAGCTAAGTGGCTCATTAAACTCACCTGGGCTGCAGAAGCTGGAAAGAAAAATGACCTCTGACCTACTTTTATTCTGAGGCTTCCCCACAGGACATGTGCAATAAAGGTCATTACGCTGACATACTTATGTTACCCATTTTCTGTGTATATGTTTATCTAGCCACCTATCTTATATGTACAGAAAAGACAGCCAACAAGAGTAGGTCAGAGGTGATATTTTTTTCCCATTCAGTCCAGGTAAATTCAATCAACAAAAGGCTAGTGAAAATTTATCAAATTCAAACCATATACCAAATCATGCTTTTTGAGACGGAGTCTTACCCTGTCACCCAGGTTGGAGTGCAATGGCACAATCTTGGCTTACTACAAGCTCTGCATCCCAGGTTCGAACGATTCTCCTGCCTCAGCCCCCAGAGTAGCTGGCATTACAGGCACCCACCACCACACCCAGCTAATTTTTGTATTTTTAGTAGAGATGGAATGTCACCATGTTGGCCAGGCTGGTCTCGAACTCCTGACCTCGTGGTTTGCCTGTCTCGGCCTCCCAAAGTTCTGGGATTACAGGCATGAGCCACCACACCCAGCCTCAAATCTTGCTTTTTTAATGTAAAAATGTCCTCATTACACAGCACCAAGGTGTTTTCAACTCAGTCTCATCAAATTGGCCCATGGGATTGTGTCCATCCAGTTAGAAACATTCAGACAGGCCTGACACCAGTGAGCCTAACCTTTTTCACAAAGGAGCTTTGGCCTGGCCAAAAAGAACCACCTTTGGTGGTTCAGTGCAGTGTCACTATCACCTATTTGAAATGCAGCCAGGTAACAGGTACCATTATATTTGCTTTCAGTATGACAGTCTATCTTCTAATAAGAACCTAGAGACCCTATTTTAGCCACAAAGACAAAAAGAAAAGAGTGTGTTTTCACATCGCACGCTTATGGAAATAAACAAGAGTCCCTGTCTTGATGAAAGTCTTAATGAGAAAGAATAAAACTCTCAAATTTTAGTGAGAAACTTTGGACTGAGGCTGGTTCAACTTTGGCCCCATGTGCAACAGAAAGAGAAGGGTCAACATTGACATCGCAATGAATGACTTCCATCACCTTAGTGCATTTTTATCTCCCAGAAGCAAGAAACAAGAAAAAATGCTTCTTTAACAATATATGTTAAATGCGGCAGGATGTTGGAGCATATTTTTATTTGTGTAATACTCTAGATATTGTTTAAAGGGCAGATAAATTTATACACGTATGAAAGTTCCTTTTTTTTTTTTTTTTTTGAGTTGCTAGGCTGGAGTGCAGTGGTGTGATCTCAGCTCACTGCAACCTCTGCCTCCCGGGTTCAAGTGATTCTCCTGCCTCAGCCTCCCGAGAAGCTGGGACTACAGGCATGTGCCACCACGTCCAGCTAATTTTTCTATTTTTAGTAGAGATGGGTGATTTGTTTTTCTAAGACCACCAGAGTGGGCACAAAAGAACCAGCGAGTAGGCAAGGGTAAAAGCAAAAAATTTATTCTTTGGTCATCTAGCTTCAGGGACTGGAGCTGGGGGAAGGGGGGGGTTCTAATACAGTCCCGACAAGAGTGGGGGCTGAGAAAGCCCACCCCCGGGCGCATCTGCTGGGAGCAACTTTTCTAGGAATGGAAGGGCAATAGGCGGGGCACGGGCATGTCGGGGGAGGGGGGCGCTCCGCAGGTGCCACCAGATAAATCTTGGTCTCCTCGGATTGACATCACCTGGTGCATGCCTGATTCATCTGCACCTTCCCGGGCGTCAGCTGCATTCTCGCACACACGGGAAGAGTTGGTGGTGAAGAAGAACCCGGAAGTGCACCATCCTGCCTCTGTTCGTCCAAACAACGGGGTTTCAACATGTTGGCCAGGATGGTCTTGATTACTTGATCTCGCAATCTGCCCACCACAGCCTCCTGAAGTGCTGGGATTACAGATGTGAGCCACAGTGCCCGGCCCTTGCATTTCTTCTTGGTGTGTGCCTGTTCTACTCACACCCACCGTTTTGGTCCTACCTTGATAAATCCACAATTGTTATTTAGAGATTGGCTGATTGGATCCACCTGGGTTCTGCTAACCAGCTTACTGAATTTATTTTGGCTTCTGGAGTAGAATATGGAGATGACCTTTAACCTACTTTTTTCTGAGGCTTTCTTTGAAGACCTATACACAGATGAATATTACGTAGACATACCCATGTGATTTATTTTGTGTGTATGTTTATCCACCTATTTCATGTCTATGTATGTACAGTAAGAAGCCTAGAAAATAAAATTTGTCGGAGGTGATTTCCATTATCTTTACTTACAGGTTAGGTAAATCCAGTCAGTCACTTAGCTCAGTGAAGATTTATTCAAGCCAAACAACACACCACGTCACTTTTTTTTCATAAATTTAAATATTTCCTTGATAACCTGGCACCTGGATGTTTTTAATTTTGGGTTTCATCAAACCAGCTCACTGAGGTTCTGTTCATCTAGAGAGGAACTGGCAGAAATATTTGACACTAGGGGGCCTAGCCTTCCTCACAAAGAAGATTTGGCCGGGCAATTAAGAGCCACGTATAGCACTTTAGTGAATGTTCAGTATTACCTATTTGTTTTATTGGGTTTTTGTTGTTGTTGTTGCTTTTTGAGGCCATATTGGTCGGCCACCCAGGCTGAAGTGCAGAGGCACAATCTCGGTTCACTGCAACCTCCACCTTCGGGCTTCAAGCGATTCTCCTACCTCAGCCTCCCTAGTAGCTGAGACTATAAGCATGCGCCACCATGCCTGGCTAATTTTTTCTTTCTTTCTTTCTTTTTTTTTTGAAACGGAGGCTCGCTCTCTCTCCCAGTCTGGAGTTCAGTGGCGCGATCTCCGCTCACTGCAAGCTCCGCCTCCAGGGGTCACGCCATTCTCCTGCCTCAGCCTCCAGAGTAGCTGGGACTGCAGGCGCCCGCCACCACGCCCACTAAGTTTTTGTATTTTTAGTAGAGACGGGGTTTCACTGGGTTTGCCAGGTTAGTCTCGATCTCCTGACCTCATGATCCACCCGCCTCAGCTTCCCACAGTGCTGGGATTACCGGCGTGAGCCACCGCGCCCGGCCTTTAGGGCCACTCTCATACTCACTGTATGCCTGTGTTGTTCACGTCAACCATGTTGTGATGTGGCTTGATAACATCACAAAATGTGATGCTTTCACTTTTCCAATTTAGCTAATTGGCTGATCATATCTATCTGGGCTGAGAGGATTGGCTGACTGAATTAACCTGCTGCTGTGCTAATCAGCTTCCGGAATTCACCTGGTTTACAGGAGTTGTGAAGGAAAATAACCTCGGACCTACTTTTTTTCCTGAGACTTTTTTATCAGACGCATGTATATATAGAGTTTGTATAAACATACCTAGGGGACCCATTCTGTATGTTTATCCACCAATCTTATACCTGTATCTATATGTATTAAAAAAGCCCCCAAGAAAAAAATAGGTCAGGACTGGACAGAAAAATCATATATAGAATGCAGAATTAGATCACAGCATCCACTCAGACACACAGAGCAGCGTGTTGAGACTGGCATCATGAATTCTTCCTCCAGAACTACTGCAGAAATGTACCAGAAAAGCCAAGAAAATCCACAAACCCACTGAAAAAAGCAGACTGCTCCTGCAGGGCCTGGGAGACTGCCCAAATACTGTGAATGCCCAAGCTGTGAAAGTAAGAAAGGGGGATTGTTTGCCCCCAAACACACACCCTCACTGAAAAATCTGAAGGTCTAGATCACGGAAAAAGAGTTTGACCTTACCTGGAGCCAAATTTAGAGAACTGAGCAAAATCCAGGAGTAGAAGCAGCGGCCAGAAAAGATCTGTGGGCTCTCTGGGTTCCCCAGAAAACCCAGTTCTGACATATTTTACAGGAGTCCTTGGGAAGGGATGCCAGAGGCACTGGGAAAAGACCACCGGGAGAAGAAAACCTCCAGCTGAACTTTGTAACAATTCCAACTGGACACAAAGTCTCCTGGCCAGAACAGGGGAAGGATGTGAATCTGATGGGCAGACTTGACAGGTGGTAAGGTGTGAAAGTCCTGCTTACTTTCTCAGCTGGAAGGCTAGTAGCCTGTGGCAAGTTCTCAGCCCTGGTTACCCACTGCCTGGAAACAGACTCGGTGCTGTTGGGGGTGGCACGGTGAGAGTGAGATAGACCTTTTGGGTTGTACGGAGGCTGGGTGAGGCCTGTAACTGCTGACTTGCCCCTATTTCTCTGGCAACGTGCAGGACACAGCAGAGGCAGCCATAATCCTCCTGGGAGCATAACTTTGTTGACCTGAAAACCACATCCCCATCCCACGTAGTAGCCGCAGCAAGCCCTGCCCAAGGACTGTCTGGGCTCAGATATGCCTAACCCTGCCCCCACCTGATGGTCCTTCCCTACCCACCTTGGTAGCTGAAGACAAAGAAGGTATTCTCTTGGGAGTTCTGGGCCCTCCCCTCTGCCTGATCCTCCTTTTACTACCACAGCTGATGCTCTCTTGAAAGCACCACCTTTTGTCAGGAAGTCAAACAGCACAAAAATAGTACATTAAACAACCAAAATTAAGAAACTTCACAGAGTCCATTTTACTCCTGTGTCACCTCCACTAAAGCAGGTGCTGTTATCCATGGCTGAGAGACCTGAAGATGGTTCATATCAAAGGACTCTGTGCAGACAAGTCCCAGTACCCGCCTGCAGCCTGGTAGTTCTTCTAAGTTGCTAGATCCGGAAAAGCAATAACAATCACTACAGCTCAGCTCTAAGAAAGCCAAAATCATCCCTAGGAAAAGTGGCAGAGTACTACATCAAGGGAACACCCTGTGGGACAAAAAAATCTGAACAGCAGTCTTGAGCCCCAGATCTTGCCTCTGATATTGCCTACCAAACTGAGAAGAGACCAGAAAAACAACTCTGGTAATATGAGTAAACAAAGTTCTTTAACATCCTCCAAAAATTACACTTGCTCACCAGGAATGAATTCAAACCAGGAAGAAATCCCTGATTTACATGAAAAAGAATTCAGAAGGTCGATTAAGTTAATCAAGGAGGCACCAGAGAAATATGAAATCCAATTTAAAATAATTTGAAACAATACAAGAAATGAGGGGAGAAATCTTCGGTGAAATAGATAGCATGCATAAAAAACAATCACAACTTTGGGAAATAAAGGACACACTTCGAGAAATGCAAAATGCCCTGAAAAGTCTCAGCAATAAAATTAAACAAGCAGAACAAACAACTTCAGAGCTCAAAGACAATGTTTTCCAATCAACCCAATCCAACAAAAACAAAGAAAAGTTAATTTAAAAAGAATAAAGCCTCCAAGAAGTTTGGGATTATGTTAACCAAACCTGAGAATAATTGGCTTTCCTGGGGAAGAAAAGAAATTTAAAAGTTTGGACAACATATTTGGGGTAATAATCAAGGAAAACTTTCTCAGCCTTGCTAGAGACCTGACGTCAAAATACGAGAAGCTCAAAGAACATCTGGGAAAAAATCACGACAGATTATTGCCTAGGCAAATTGAGGTTTTAAGTTTTCCAGTAAATTAGTCATATTATTAAAATAATTTTTTTGTTCTAATATTGTTGTATTCTTCTGAAAACAGGTACAAACTCATAGTTACACAAACACACTGCATAATATTTTTATACCTCATGTTTGTCTTCAGAGTAATATATGTATATATTTAATCCTACTTAAAACTAAAAAACTGTATGTTTTTGCAGGCAGAGTGTTCACATGTTCAAAGAAAAATATGTAACAAGATTTTTAAAAATTTAGATCTCAGATATGTATGGATTTTATGTATACTTATATACATAAAATACATAAATACTATTAAAGTTTTTTAATATGACCATAAAATGACCCTGTAGTCAATAACAATTTAATTGTACATTTTAAAATAATAGAAATGTAGAATTGAATTGTTTGTAACTTAAAGAATAAATGCTGGCGGTGACGAATCCCTCATTTACCCTGATATAATTATTACATATTGTGTGCCTGTATCAAAATATGCCATATATGACATAAATATATATATACACTATATGCCCACAAAGTTTTTTTAATGTAAATAAGAAAAAAAACAATAAAAACTTAACCTATGAGAACAATAGTCTCTAACTTATTTGCAGATTAAAGCCACTGAAAAAATAGATTACTAGAGATGTTATTCCAGTGTGTAACCAAATAATACACTGTTACCATCTGTTAGCTACACCCTTGAATAAGGTGGGATAGGTTAAAGTTAGTGGCATAATAACACTTCATTGAATGCACAATAAAATTAACATGTTAAAAAGTTACAAAATTAAGTACACATATAATCTAAAAATTTTAAATGTAATGCATTGTATTACATATAAGCACAATTAAAATGATATTCTACTAATTTAATTTTTAATTTTACCTAAAATTAAAAAATGCTTTTCTCTCACTATACTGCACAAGAATATTACTTAGAAAACTACCTTATACACTACTCAATATTATGTGTTAACCACAAAAAGCCTCTTCACTTAGATTTTCATCATGCGTCTTATATTTTAATATCCTTACTATTTCATGGAAAAGTTCACAAATAATGCCCACCTAATAAAAAGAATCTCTTATATGTCTGATGCAGCAACAATTGATCACATGCTTTCACATGTGAATACAATAGAAACGAAGGGCAGAAAATAATTTGAGAGTTCAATTGAATGATTATTTGCTTTTCAAAAAGTCTGTACTTTTTTTCAATAAAAAGTACACTTCCAATGTATTTATAACTCTACAAAAAATCTTCTACTCCTTTTAAAGTTGTATACAAAAAACTTATCTAGCAATTTTAGTTTGGGATTATTTTCTATACTCAACACTCTGATTTAGTGTAATATCTGGTGTGTCAGTGCCTTATTATTTCTGCTGTGTATTCTCTGATATTGACATAGACTTAATTTTTGATAAAATACTCTTTATATTTACTGTATTTACAAAAAAAAATCTTAGTATACACTCTGATGTTTTCTAAGCTATAGTTTTTTAAAAAGTGTTTTTCTAAATTCATTAAATTTGCAGGGTATTTCTCCAATATAAATTTCCTGATGTTGAACAAAGTTTGAGCAACTGCTTTAGGATTTTCCTCTAGCACAAAATGTATACAAGATCTGTAATACAAGTAAAGGTACTAAGACCCTTTTTGTATTTGTAATGTTCATCCATCTTCAAAATAAGTACTCTTTTTTTTCTTTCCGAGGCGGAGTTTCACTCTTACTGCCGAGGCTGGAGTGCAGTGGTAGGATCTCGGCTCACCGCGACCTCCGCCTCCCGGGTTCAAGTGATTGTCCTGCTTCAGCCTCCCGAGTAGATGGGATTATAGGCATGTACCGCCATGCCTGGCTAATTTTTGTATTTTTAGTAGAGATGGGGTTTCTCCATGTTGGTCAGGCTGGTCTCAAACTCCCGACCTCAGGAGATCTGCCTGCCTCGGCCTCCCAAAGTGCTGGGATTATAGGCATGAGCCACCATACCTGGCCCAAAATAAATACTATTAAAGTTTTATATATTCTGATAGGTCTTTTGACAGTAATTGCATTTTTAATGCTTTTATTAAGTATGAACTCTTTGATGTTGAGTAAGATGTGAGCAGATATGAATGGCTTTTCCACATTTTTTATATTAGTATAATTTTAGTCAAGAATAAATGCTTTCCTGTGCAATAAGATGTGAGCGTTGAGCCAGGCATGGTGGCTCACGCCTGTAATCCCAGCACTTTGAGAGGCAGAGGTGGGCAGATCACCTGAGGTCAGGAGT
The DNA here is from genome assembly GCF_002776525.5 of Piliocolobus tephrosceles. Lineage (NCBI taxonomy): Eukaryota > Metazoa > Chordata > Mammalia > Primates > Cercopithecidae > Piliocolobus > Piliocolobus tephrosceles. The sequence continues at coordinate 31,298,744 of NC_045454.1, read as the reverse complement.
TCGAGACCAGCCTGACCAATTTGGAGAAACCCCATCTCTATTAAAAATACAAAATTAGCTAGGTGTGCTGGTGCATGCCTTTAGTCCCAGCTACTCAGGAGACTGAGGCAGGGAATCGCTTGAACCCAGGTGGCGGAGGTTGTGGTGAGCTGAGATCATGCCATTGCACTCCAGCCTGGGCAGCAAGAGCGAAACTCTATCTCAAAAACAAACAAAACAAACAACAAAAAAGATGTGAGCATTGGTTAAACCTTTTGTCCTATTCTTCACACTTGAAGAAGTTTTCTCCAGTATAAATTTACCATCAAATGTGACAAGAATTTAAAGGCTCTGTCACGTTACTCACACTTCTACTGTTTCTTACCAGTATGATTTCTTTTATGTTTAGAAAAGTTTGAGGTGTTCTCAAAAACATTGTTACATCTTTCAGGTTTGTAGAGTGTCTCTCCTGTATGATTTGAGAACTTATTAAAAGCTTTGCCATATTCTTCACATTTCTAGAATTTCTCTCCAGTATGAAGTATCCTATGTGTAATAAGAGTTCAAAAGTTAAAGCCTTTGTCACATTCTTCATATTTGTAGGCTTTATCTTTTGTATAAATTCTCTGATGTTCAGTAAGAGTTGAAGACCAGTTAAAGACTTTGTTACATTTTTCACATTTGTAGGGTTTCTCTCCAGTATGAATTATTTTATGTTCAATAAGGTTTGAGGACTGATTAAAAGCTCTGCCACATTCTTCATGTTTGTAGGGTTTTTCTCCAGTATAAATTTTCTTATGTCTAGTTCTCAGGACCAGTTAAAAGCTTTGGCACATTCTTTAAGTTTGTAGGTTCTCTCCTTTAAGAATTACGCCTATTAAGATCTAACATCTACTTAAAAGCTTTGCCACACTCGTTACATTTGTAGAGTTTCTCTCCAGTATGAATTACCTCTTGTTCAGTAAGTTTTGAGGACCACTTAAAAGCTTTGCAACATTCTTCACATTTGTAGGGTTTATTTCCAGTAAAAATTTTCTTATGTTGGCCGGGCGCGGTGGCTCAAGCCTGTAATCCCAGCACTTTGGGAGGCTGAGATGGGTGGATCACGAGGTCAGGAGATCGAGACCATCCTGGCTAACATGGTGAAACCCCGTCTCTACTAAAAAATACAAAAAAAACTAGCTGGGCGAGGTGGCGAGTGCCTGTAGTCCCAGCTACTCAGGAGGCTGAGACAGGAGAATGGCCTGAACCTTGGAGGTGGAGCTGGCAGTGAGCTGAGATCCGGCCACTGCACTCCAGCCTGGGCGACAGAGCAAGACTCTGTCTCAAAAAAAAAAAAAAAAAAAAAAAAAAAAATTCTTATGTCTAGTAAAGTTTGAGAATTGGTTAAAAGCTTTGCCACATTCTTCACATTTGTAGGATATGTTTCCAATATTAAGTATCTTATGTTCAGTAAGGTTTGAAAACTAGGTAAAAGCTTTGCACATTCTGGAAATTTGCAGGATTTTTCTCCAGTATGAATTATCTTATATTTAGTAAGGGTTAAGGACTGGCTACAAGCTTTGTCTCGTTCTTCACACTCATAGGGTTTTTCTCCAGAATAAATTTTCTTACACCTAATAATGTTTGAGAATTGATTAAAAGCTTTGCCACATCCTTCACATTTTTAGGTTTTCTCTCCAGTATAAATTATCTTACGTTCAGTAAGGTTTGAGGACCAGTTAAAAGCTTTCCACAGTTTTTTCATTTGTAGGATTTCCCTCCAATATAAATTATCACATTTGCAATAAGTTTTGAAGACCACTTATGAGTTTTGCCACATTCTTTACATTTGTAAGTTTTCTCTCCTGTGTGAATTATCTTATGCTAAGTAAGGTTTGAGGACTGGTTAAAAGCTCTGCCATATTATTCACATTTGTACAGCTTCTCTTCATATAAATTATCTTATGGTTAATAAGAAATGAGAAATAGTTAAAAGTTTTGCCACATTCTTCACATTTGTATGATTTTTTCTCCTGTATGAATTATCTAATGTTTAGTAAGGTTCGAGGAACAGATGAAATCAATGCCACATTCTTCACATTTGTAGGGTTTCTCTCCAGTATGAATTATGTTCAGTAAGGTTTGAGGACCAGTTAAAAGCTCTACACATTCTTCACATTAGTAAGGTTTATCTTCTGTATGAATTCTTTCATGTTTAGTAACAATTGAGGAAGAGTTAAAAACTTTGCTAAATTCTTTACAATTTTAAGGTTTCTCTCCGGTATGAATTATCTTATGTGTACTAAGTGTGAGGACTGGCTGAAAGGTTTGCCACATTCTTCATATTTGTACAGTTTCTCTCCAGTATGAATTTTCTTCTGTGTAGTAAGGTTTGAGGATTGGGGTTAGAAGCCCTGCTACAGGCCAGGTGCGGTGGCTCATGCCTGTAATCCCAGCACTTTGGGAGTCCGAGGCGGACGGATCATGAGGTCAGAAGATCGAGACCATCCTGGTAAACACAGTGAAACCTCGTCTCTACTAAAAATACAAAAAAAAAAAAAAAAATTAGCTGGACATGACTGCGGGCAACTGTAGTCCCAGCTACTCCGGAGACTGAGGCAGGAGAATGGCATGAACCCAGGAGGTGGAGCTTGCAGTGAGCTGAGATTGTGCCACTGCACTCCAGCCTGGGCAACAGAGTGAGACTCCGTCTCAAAAAATAAATAAATAAATAAATAAATAAATAAATAAATAAATAAGCCCTGCCACATTCTTCACATTTGTAAGATTTCTCTCCAGTATGAGTTGTTTTATGTGTGGCAAGGTGTGAGGACCAGCTAAAGGCTTTGCCACATTCTTCACATTTGTAGAATTTCTCCCCAGTATGGATTTTCTTATGTGTGTTAAGGTGTGAGGACTGCTTAAAGGCTTTGCCACATTATTTACATATGTAGGGTTTCTCTCCAGTATGAATTTTTTTATGTTTAGTAATGTTTGAGGAATGGTTAGAAGCTTTGCCACATTCTTCACATTCATAGGGTTTCTTTTCAGCATGAATTCTCTTAGGTTTAGTTATTGCAGGATCTGGCCAGCAGCCTGCAATGCAATGGAGCTCTTTCTTTGCTCCCAGGTGGATCAGCAGGTCAAGAAATAAAAGACACACACAAGATAGTGAAAGCTGGGTCCAGGGGCATCACCGCCTTCTGGTCCTGTGATGCCACGGACAATAGGTTGTATGAGAGGTGGTGGGGGGACATTAGCAACGGGGGGGATATAAGTCCTCATAATCTGAATTGAGCTTTTGACGATTGTCATAGTGATATTTTTGGCTGTGTGGGAATAGTAGTGTGAATCAATCTGTTGTCTAAGATTTGAGGTGACAAGCTAGATTTACTTATAACACTTTCTCCAGCCCAAACTCATACTAGTCATACCTATGGTTAATCTCCATAATTCTGAATGTTCAGGTCCTAAGTGGGGAACAACGAGCCTTGGTTTTGGAGGGGCAACCCCTGCCCCTTTCCACTTAAAAGGAAAAAAGGAGTTAAATCTACGATATAATAGGGGAGGGTTGTCACTACTTTCTTGCTAAGTAATATCATAGAGAAAATGTTGACAATCTCTGTCACCTTGAGAGCAATCATTAGTAATACAACCCTTAGGAGCCCAATCAACAATGGTGTAGAGAGAAGAATTAGATAACATGATTCCTTCTGGACTAACACAATCCTTCCATATTAATCTGTCAGCATTTGAAGACAAGTTGAGAGGACATGCAGGTCCTAAGGGCTTATATTGGGATGTGTGAATATAATCAGGGATTCCTATTTTGATCAGCCTTAGAGGTTTTAATGAGAGCCCTCATACCAAGTGTCCCAAAGGAGGGAGAGAGTGACCAGACGGCAGTGTGACCACCCAAGTTTGAATATCTAATGAGAGACATCCATTAGCGGGTCCCAGGCACAAAGGTGGATGCCTAAAACCTAAAGTGCTATCAAAAGGCATTCCTTCTTCTGAAGCTTGGGCAGGACAATGATCATCTACAGAACCAGGGATCCAAATACTATCATTAACATAGACCTCGATAGGAGTGTCCATCTATGTCATGGGTTGAATAAGAGGAGAAAAAGGAATATAGGTCCAATATGTATAGTTTTTAACAGTCTGTGGAGTGACAGAGGGTAGAAGGATCAGTGTCATCAGGAGGAGGCAGAGGTCGAACTAGACCTGGATCACTGGAGATGAGTTATTCAGGATGGCTGACTGTATTGTCTATTGTAAAGGAGTTAGCATGGTTATTTTCTTCTTTTTGATGATTGGATATGTTAGTTGTTTCCTGCTGTGGCATTTTCTCAGCAAATTTCTCTGTCTCGTTGTTTCATGCATCGTCAGGACACAATTTCAGTTGTCTAGTAGGAATCCAAACAGATTGATGTTGACCTGGGGAAACACAAGCATAGACTCTTCCCCACGTTGAAATAGAAACTTTTGACCATACAGTAGATTGAATATCTTTCCACCATACTTCCCGCGGAACGGTTATCAGAGAAATGTTTTCCGGCAGCAGTAACAGAACTAGATTTAGGAATATTAAGAACATTTAATGTGACAATGTCAAGTTTAGTTGTATGTGAGGGGTAGACAACTCCTTATCCCCCTCTTTTTGTTTAAGTAATTGTAATTTTAAAGTTCTGTTACTTCTTTCTACAATAGCTTGGCCTTGTGGGTTATAGGGAATACCAATAATATGTTTAATATGCCACTTATCAAGAAAATTTTTAAAAGCTTTACTGCAATAGGCTCATTTTAAAGAGGTAAAACATTGAATTAATTCATCTTTAGTGGGAGCAGCAATCAGTATATCATCCATATAATGAAGAATGTAATTATTTTTAAAAGCCTGTGGGATAGGTTGTAACACAGTACCGACGAACAACTGACAAATAGTAGGACTGTTAATCATACCTTGAGGCAAAACTTTCCATTGATATGAAGCTGCAGGAGCTGAATTGTTAATGGAAGGTATAGTGAAAGTAAATTTTTCACAGTCTGACTTGTCTAAAGAAATATGAAAAAAGCAGTCCTTAAGGTCAATAATAATTAAAGCCATTCCTTAGGAATCATGGAGGGGAGGGCATACTGGGTTGTAGTGCCCCCACAGGTTTAATAACTGCATTAACAGCTCTTAAGTCTGTTACCATCCTCCATTTTCCTGACTTTTTGTACAACAAACATGAGCGAGTTCCATGGAGACAAGGAGGGCTCAATAGTGTTTGCTTGTAGTAAATCATTAACAATTGCAATTAAAACCTCCAACTTGTGTTTGGAAAGTGGCCACTGCTCTATCCAAACAGGCGACTCACACATCCATTGTGTAGGAGAAAGAGAAAGAGAGTAAGGGCACCGGGAAGTGGACTTGGGGGAAGCAGGATTCCAAGCCTCTGGAAGAAGGGGTCCCAGAGCATTGAAAGAAACAGTAGGCTTGGAAGGATGAGAGGAGCCGGGCGCGGTGGCTCAAGCCTGTAATCCCAGCACTTTGGGAGGACGAGACGGGCGGATCACGAGGTCAGGAGATCGAGACCATCCTAGCTAACCCCGTCTCTACTAAACCCCGTCTCTACTAAAACCCCGTCTCTACTAAAAAATACAAAAAAAAAAAAAAAAAAAAAACTAGCCGGGCGAGGTGGCGGGCGCCTGTAGTCCCACCTACTCGGGAGGCTGAGGCAGGAGAATGGCGTAAACCCGGGAGGCGGAGCTTGCAGTGAGCCGAGATCAGGCCACTGCACTCCAGCTTGGGTGACAGAGTGAGACTCCCTCTCAAAAAAAAGAAAAAAGAAGGATGAGAGGAATGAGAAACAGGCCATTCAGATGAGTGCCATACGTTCTCCTCTGGCAGAGGGGCAACGGCTTAGTAGAAAAAGAGTTAATATATACAGATTCCAAGATAGGAGGCAGGGGAAGGGGATCATCACCAGGTTCCTCTTCTTGGGGAGAAAACAAGGAGAGATCAAATTCCTCCTCATCATCAGAAGGAGGACCAGTAGGGGCCTCAGGTACCCGAGGTAAAGGGAGTGGCTCACCATCTGCATTAATTTGTGGCAGTTGAAGAGGGTCACCAGACTGAAAAGGAAGTAAAGCAACATGAATAAGTGTCCAGTCAGTCCAAACAGAAATAGGAAGTAAAACACCATCTCTCATGAGTTGGCAGAGAGAGGCGCCAACTCTATCCCAGTCTAACAGGTCCATAGAACCTTTGTCAGGGAACCAAGGACAATGTTTTTCAATAGTCTGAAATAAGAGAATAAGGTTATTGGAATCACCCTTGATTCTACCCTGTTTAAGAAGTTTAATAGGCTGGGCGCGGTGGCTCATGCCTGTAATCCCAGCACTTTGGGAGGCTGAGATGGGCGGATCACAAGGTCAGGAGATCCAGACCATCCTGGCTAACACAGTGAAACCCCATCTCTACTAAAAATACAAAACATTAGCTGGGCGTGGTGGTGGGCGCCTGTAGTCCCAGCTACTTGGGAGGCTGAGGCAGGAGAATGGCGTGAACCCGGTAGATGGAGCTTGCAGTGAGCCGAGATCGTGCCACCGCACTCCAGCCTGGGCGTCTGAGCAAGACTCCATGTGAAAAAAACAAAAAAAGAAGTTTAATAAAAGACAGATAAGCCTGGTGTTTAGACTGTGATTGTCCCATAATAACCCTGGAATAATACTGGTCAACAAACCCGAAAAGAGGGAAGAATTGGAAAATGCATACCCAGAGACCTTACCATTGTGACTGAAGACTAGTCATCTCAAATCTGCACTCAGAGTGCACTGAGCTGAGGAACAAAGAAGGCCACGTTGGGCACCAAATATTGTGGGATCTGGCCAGCAGCCCACAATGCAATGGGGCTCTTTCTTTGTTCCCAGGTGGATCGGCAGGTCTAGAAATAATAGACACACACAAGATAGTGAAAGCTGGTCCAAGGGGGTCACCGCCTTCTGGTCCTGTGATGCCACCAATGCACTGGATATACCAGCATTTATTATTAAGTTTAGTGAGGGTAGGGGTAGGTTAGTGAGGGATTTAGGGTCATTTGATTATGAGGTGAGATGGTCAAATTGGGATGAAGTAATTCTTTAACATAACATTGGTATGCAGAAGTACAGTATACAGAGATAAGAATTTATAATATAGTGTGTGCATCAGTAATTTCTAACAGAGCCTTAAAACAGAAACATAGTCTTTCCATAACTTATGATTAGCAAGATATTAATCAGCAGCACATTTGTAGGGTTACAAATGTTTGTAGCACGAAAGCTGGTTGCAAACAATCAATAGAAACAGGACATGAAGCTAGACAACCAGTTAGACCACAAATTCTCAGAAGGGAGTATGCCTTAACCCTAAAGAGGCCTAGAAGAGCAGTAGCAAGATAAGGGCGTTTATAGCCCTATCTTACCCATTATGAACAGGTGCCCCTCATGCATCCATTTATAGGCGCTCCACAAGGGTCACATTCCATTACCAAAGCTATGAACATCTGCTTTTCTGAGATAGGAATGTTGGTGATGTGAAACCTCCCTGACTGCATGTCCTTTTATAGTCTCTCTGCAGGGGGAAGCACATCATGCACTGTTGGCTCATTCTGGCAGCCCAACCTGGTATTGTCTTCACACAATCCTGCATGCAATTTTGTATTTACAATAATCAGGAGCACTTCATCTTTTATTCCATAGAAATAGTTTCAGGGTTGAGGAATGGTTAAAAGCTTTGCCACATTCTTCAAATTTGTGGGATTTCTTTCCAATATGAATTATCTTATGTTAAATAAATTTTGAGAACCGCTTAAAAGCTCTGTCTTTTTTTTTTTTTTTTTTTGCATTTGTAGTATTTCTTCTCATTATCTTATGTGTAGTAAGGTGTGAGAAATGGTTAAAGGCTTTGTCACAGTCTTCACATTCGTAGGGTTTCTCTCCAGTATGGATTCTTTTATTTCAGTAAAGTTTGAGGACTGGTTGAAAGCTTTGCCACATTCTTTACATACGAAGAGTGTCCACCAGTATGCATTCTTTTATGTTTTGTAAAGGTTGAAGACCAGTTAAAAGCCTTTGTGCAATTTATCACATTTGTAGGGTTTGTCTCCAGTATAAATTACCTTATAATTAGTGAAAATTGAGGACCATTTAAAATCCTTGTCACATTTTTCACATTTGTAGGAATTCTCTTTAGTACGAATTTTCTTATAATGAATTAGGTGTGAAAGCATGCAAAATGATTTCCCACTTTTTTACATTTGAAGGAGTTCTTTTTAGTGTGTCTTATGTTATTTCTGCATAACTTTGAATATTTATGACAGACTTTCACATATTTATTACACTGAAATATTTTGCTCTGGGTAGTTGTCAAACATCGGTTGAGTCCATTATAACCTTCTTTGTGTATCCTAACACTATTCACACCTTTACAGTGTTTTCTTAATTGTAAATTCTCATGTCCACATTTTGCATATGTTCTTAGTATTATTTTTTGGAAGGAATCTTTTATGCTGTGCTTTGGCCAAGGGTCTTGAGTAAAATGAGAACACATAACTAAAAGAAATATAAATAACAAATTACTCTACTTGCTAGACTCAGATGAATATACTTTACAAATATAACTTATAAAATTATACAAACTACATAAGCAAGATGGCATAGCAAAATAACATAGGCACTAATTTTTTCGTAGACCTATAAATGTAACAAAAACATACTAAACAAAATACATTTGTGAAAAATTTATAAATGAGTTAAGTGTGTGCAACACCCCGAGGAAAGCACAAAGCAAAAAGTCTAGCAGGAAGAAACAGTCTGTTACAGTTTTTCAACACAGCTCTTCCTGCTCCCCAATACAGCATAGGGCATTTAGAAGTAAATTGCTGGCTGGGCATTGTGGCTTACTCCTGTAATCCCAGCACTTTGGGAGGCCAAGTTGGGTGGATTGCCTGAGGTCAAGATTTCAAGACTAGTCTGGCCAAAATGGAAAAACCTCATCTCTACTAAAAATTCATAAATTAGTCGGCCATGGTGGCACATGCCTGTAGTCCCAACTATTCAGGAGGGTGAAGCAATCACTTGAACTTTGGTTGTAAAGGTTGCAGTGAGTCAAGATTATGTCATTGTACACCATCCTGAGTGACAGAGCGAGACTCTGCAAAAAAAAAAAAAAAAAGAAAGAAAAAGAAAAAAACATAAACAAACAAAAAAGATAAATTGCCAACTCCTGTTTTTTTTTAATAACAACAACAACAACATGGTACATTTATCCTTATTTCTGGCTTCTAGAGGCCTTTCCAGACACTGGTTTCTGTCTCTCATGATATAAAGTACTGAAATAAATTGTAGCATTCTTTGGAATGACAGTTTGAGTCTACTGAGACCAAAGGTAAATATTACAGCAGCAGAGAGACTGCAGTACCACACACAGAAAACAGGTGTAGCAAGTGATTACTACTAAGGAGAAACAGGAATCAACTCCTTTAAGAAATAAACACCAGGCCGGGTGCAGTGGCTCAAGCCTGTAATCCCAGCACTTTGGGAGGCCGAGACGGGCGGATCACGAGGTCAGGAGATCGAGACCATCCTGGCTAACACGGTGAAACCCTGTCTCTACTAAAAAATACCAAAAAAAAAAAAAAAAAAAAAAAAAAGAAACAAAAAAAAAAAAAATCTAAAGAAATAAACACCAAATTTTGGACTAGACACATCCTAAGAACATGTTTGAGAGACTCCCAGAATCTGTAGCCCAGACAACAGGTTTCAGACTATGCCAGGACAAAGCCACATTATAAAGATTGTAACATGTAGCTTTTTAAATGTACAAATCTCAATCAAGGATTACAATATATATGGAATATTAGACCAGCATGACCCAATCAGAAAAATATAACATTTTTAGAAAGCAATCATAAAATGAAGGTTAATAGATTAATTTTAAGAGTTTCAAATAATTGAATAATACTCTATAAGATAAATAGAAACATGGACCACTAATGAATATCAGAAAAATGAGGATAACCTTTTCCCCTAAACCCTGTATAGACACACACAAAAATAAGAAAGAAGTGAAAGCATATTAATACAAAAATAAACAAACACAAGTAAAGACAAAAAGAGAGAAAATGAGAGACAAAGATACAATAATCAAATAAAATAATCAAATAACACTAGTCAGTGTTTGTCTTTCAGAAAATTATTTAAATATATATAAAACTAACTTTCCAATCAAGAAACATACTTCTTTGTATTTTTAAAATTTTCTTATTTTATGAGATATATTTCAATAAAATAATTTATTAAAAAAATTAAAAACTAAGATCCAGCTTGCCTTTCCACGAGAGTCAGTTGTGATTAAATGATTAAAAAAGAAAAGGCAGGCTGGGCGCGGTGGCTCACGCCTGTAATCCCAGCACTTTGGGAGGCCAAGACGGGCGGATCACGAGGTCAGGAGATCGAGACCATCCTGGCTAACACGGTGAAACCCCGTCTCTACTAAAAATACAAAAATCAGCCGGGCGTGGTGGTGGGTGCCTGTAGTGCCAGCTACTCAGGAGGCTGAGGCAGGAGAATGGTGTGAACCTGAGAGGCGGAGCTTGCAGTGAGTGGAGATCGCGCCACTGCACTCCAGCCTGGGGGACAGAGCAAGACTCTGTCTCAAAAAAAAAAAAGGCTTTGCAGACGCTGCCGCCGAGGAAATTCTTGTACTACTAGCCATGGTCAACCCTACCGTGTTCTTCGACATTGCCGTCGACGGGGAGCCCTTGGGCCGCCTCTCCTTCGAGCTGTTTGCAGACAAGGTTCCAAAGACAGCAGAAAATTTTCGTGCTCTGAGCACTGAAGAGAAAGGATTTGGTTATAAGGGTTCCTGCTTTCACAGAATTATTCCAGGGTTTATGTGTCAGGGTGGTGACTTCACACGCCATAATGGCACTGGTGGCAAGTCCATCTATGGGGAGAAATTTGAAGATGAGAACTTCATCCTAAAGCATACAGGTCCTGGCATCTTGTCCATGGCAAATGCTGGACCCAACACAAATGGTTCCCAGTTTTTCATCTGCACTGCCAAGACTGAGTGGTTGGATGGCAAGCATGTGGTCTTTGGCAAAGTGAAAGAAGGCATGAATATTGTGGAGGCCATGGAGCGCTTTGGGTCCAGGAATGGCAAGACCAGCAAGAAGATCACCATTGCTGACTGTGGACAACTCGAATAAGTTTGACTTGTGTTTTATCTTAACCACCAGACCATTCCTTCTGTAGCTCAAGAGAGCACCCCTCCACCCCATTTGCTCGCAGTATCCTAGAATCTTTGTGCTCTCGCTGCAGTTCCCTTTGGGTTCCATGTTTTCCTTGTTCTCTCCCATGCCTAGCTGGATTGCAGAGTTAAGTTTATGATTATGAAATAAAAACTAAATAACAACAACAAAAAAAAAGGCTAAAAGTAGGAAGAGTGAAGTAGGCATTCCATGTAAATATTAACCTTATGAGAGCAGGAGAGGTCAAAATAATATTACATAAGCTACATCTTAAGTAAAAAACTGTCATATTTTACGAAATGTATTTTAAGTCAAAAATTAAAAGAGACAAAGAAGGATATTCAACAATAATAGATTTAAAAAAATGAGATGGAGTCTCACTCTGTCGCCCAGGCTGGAGTGCAGTGGTGCAGTCTTGGCTCACTGCAACCTCTGCCTCCCAGGTTCAAGCAATTTTCCTGCTTCAGCCTCCCAAGTAGCTGGGACTACAGGCGCATGCCACCACACCTGGCTAATTTTTTTTTTTTTTTTTTTTTTTTGGTATTTTTAGTAGTGACGGGATTTCGCTGTGTTAGCCAGGATGGTCTGGATCTCCTAACCTCATGATCCACTTGCCTCAGCCTCCCAAAGTTCTGGGATTACAGGTGTAAGCCACCATACCCAGCCAACAGTAATACAATAATAGATTTATGCACTGGGAACCTATGACAACTTTGTACATAAGTTTGTGTGTGTGTGTATCTCACATTAGGGTTCTGAATATATAAAGCAAATGTTGAAAGAACTGAAGAAACACACAGAGAGCAATATGATTATAGTAAGATATTTCAATACCTTATGTTCAGTAATAAAAATAAGACAAAGCAGAATATTAGTAAGGGAACATAAGATTTGCAGGCAGCATAAAACAATGATTCCTAAGAAAGATACAGAGAATACTCCTCAACAACATAGGACACATACCCTTTGCAGTAGCTCATAACATTCTCCTTGATAGATCACCTGTTAGGCCAAAAAAGAAGTCTTAACAAATTTTTAAAATTAAAATTGTATGGATTACTTTTTACAACCAAAATTGAATAAGAGTATAAAAACAATAGAAGAAACCTGAAAAATTCACAAATATCTACAAATTAAACAATACACTCTTGAGCATGCTCTTGGTGAAAAGTTGAAATAATTAATATTGTGAAGATGTTTATACTGCTCAATGTAATCTACAGATTTAATGCAATGTTTTAAAAATTTCTCATTGCATTTTTAAAGAAATAAAAACAGCAAATGCAAAAGTATATGAAATTGCAAGAGAATAATGTACCCAAAAATATTTTTTAAAAACCAGTAAGTTGGAGGCATTACTGTTCCTGATTTCAAAATACATTATAAAGCTAAAGAATTAAAACAATTTGGTATGAGTGTAAAGGTAAAAAAGTAGACTAATAATGCAACACATACACAAACTTTCACATATATGGTAATATGAACAGTTATTTGCATACCTATAATTATTGCAGCATTGTTACTGTAAGCCAGTAGGCAAAAGCAGTGCAAATTTCTGTCACCAAATCATTCAGTAGATACAATTCTAAAGATAAATGAAAATTCACTCAGTTTTCAAAAATAAGAAAATATTCTAACAAATATAAAGATAAGTCTTGATGACATTGTGCAAAATGAAATAAACCAGCCACAAAAGACAGATATTGTAGAAGATATATAAAGTAGTAGCACTCTTAGAAACAGAAAACAGACGGATGTTTGAAAAGTGCAGAAAATAAAAAAAGATAGTTGTTTAACGTGTATTGAGATTTAGCTTTACAAGATAAAAATATTCTAGTGATATGTTGCATAGCAATATCAATATAATTAATATAACTAAACTGAATATTTAAAAATATTTTACTGTAAATTTTGTTGTGTGATTTTGGCAAGTAAAAATGAACAATAATACCTAAAAGAGATACGGAGTTATGATAGCTTTAAAATTACCTTCAAATCCAATAGCGTTTCTCCCACCCAAAAATAATGCAGGTTCACAAATAAATAGGATGTTGAAATTAGAATAATTTTTATGACTACTCACCTACAGAGGATTAAACAACCATTCACAACAAGCCTACACCACAAATGTACAAGTTATAAGAAATACAGTGATAATATTTATTTAGGCAAACAGAGAGAAAGTTATATTGACAAAAGACATATGGCTGATTCATTATATTTGATTTTGCTCCACATTGTCTTAAACTTTAGATAAATATGGTCATGCACCATTATAATATAAACTAAATAATCAAAACACAGTTAACTGGTGTGAGGTGGCACACCCTAAAATATATAGCACAGAAATATAAAATTGCAAAACAAAATTAAAACATGAAATGTAAACTTATTGGACACCATCAAATAGATCAACCTAATCACGAACAGAATCTTAGAAGATGAATGTGGAAAAAAAGTAGTACACAGGTTACTTGAAGATTAAAAAAACTCTGAGCCAGCCTGGCATGGGGGCTCACACCTGTAATCCCAGCACTTTGGGAGGCCGACACGAACGGATCATGAGGTCAAGAGATTAAGACCATCCTGGCCAATATGGTGAAACCCTCTCTCTATTAAAAATACAAAAATTAACTGGATATGGTGGCGCATGCCTGTAGTCCCAGCTACTCCGAGGCTGAGGCAGGAGAATCGCTTGAACCCGGGAGGTGGAGGTTGCAGTGAGGCCAGATGGAGCCACTGCACTCCAGTCTGGCAACAGAGAGAGACTCCATCTCAAAACAAAAACAAAAACAAAAAGCTGAGAACTTCCCAAGTTTTGATGTAATAAAATAAAAAAATTCTTAATCAACAATACTTGATTAGGAATTACATTTTAAAAACAAGAAAAAATAAAGACTTTCCACAACAAAAAAGTAATGGTGTTCATCAACAGTAGCACATTTCTAAAAGAAATGCTGGCCGTGAGCGGTGGCTCATGCCTATAATCTCAGCACTTTTGGAGGCCGAGGCAGGGAGATCAACTGAGGTCAGGAGTTTGAGACCAGCCTGGCCAAATGTGGTGAAACCCCATCTCTACTAAAAATGTAAAAATTAGCTGGGTGTAGTGGCAAACACCTGTAATCCCAGTTACTCAGGAGGCTGATGAAGGAGAATTGCTTGAACCCAGGAGACAGAAGTTGCAGTGAGTTGAGATCACACCACTGTACTCCAGCCTGGGCAACAGACTGACACTCCATCAAAAAAAAAAGAAGAAAAGAAAGAGAAAGAAAAGAAAGAAAGAAAGAAAGAGAGAGAGAGAAGGAAGGAAGGAAGGAAGGAAGGAAGGAAGGAAGGAAGGAAGGAAGGAAGGAAAGGGCACATTGGCTCATGCCTGTAATCCCAGCACTTTGGGAGGGCAAGGAGGGTACATCACTTGAAGTTCAAGACCAGCCTGGCCAACATGGTGAAACCCCATCTCTACTAAAAATACAAAAAAATTAGCCGGGTGTTGTGGCATACACCTGTAATCCCAGCTACTTAAGATGCTGAGGCAGGAGAATCACTTGAACTCAGGAGGCAGAGGTTGTGGTGAGCCGAGACTGCACCACGGCACTCCAGCCTGGGTGAAAAAGCGATGCTTCATCTAAAAAAAAAAAAAGTGCTGCATGATACCCACACACAGTGGCTCATGCCTGTAACCCTACACCTTTAGGAGGCCAAGGCAGTCAGATCACTTGAGACCCAGAGATCAGCCTGAGCAAAATAGTGAGACTCTGCATAAAAAACAAGAGAAATACTAAATGAGTCCTTTACATTGAAAAATAAAATGATGTTGGACAGTTTCATAAAACCATATATAAATATAAAGCTCTTTATTGAATGTAAATTTTTTTAAATTTTTTTTTTGTTTTGAGATAGAGTCTTACTCTGTCACCTAGGCTGGAGTGCAGTGGCATGATCTCAGCTCACTGCAACCTCCGCCTTCCGGGTTCAAGCGATTCTTCTGCTTCAGCCTCCAGAGTAGCTGGGACTACAGGTGCATGCCACCACGCCTGGCTAATTTTTTGTATTTTTAGCAGAGACGGGTTTCATCGTGTTAGCCAGGATGGCCTAGATCTCCTGACCTTGTGACCCACCTGACTCAGCCTCCCAAAGTGCTGGGATTACAGGCATGAGCCACCGTGCCCAGCCTATTAAAGGTAAATATACAGAGACATATAGAATTCTTTAGTATCATAATGATGGTGCATAAAACCCTTAAAAATTTTCTACAGAATATAAAAAACAAAATATAAATCTGTATAAATCTGTGGATACACGATATAAAATAGTATAATTGGTAATACTAAAATATTCATAACAAACTGGAAAAACAGAGGTATAGTTTTTGTATTCAGTTGAAGTTGTCATGAAATTAAAACATACTGTTTTAACTTTAGATGTTTTACATAATGTCCATTTTTCAAGATGATTACAAACTTTTTTTGTTTTGAAATGGAGTCTCACTCTGTCTCCCGGGCTGGAGTGCAGTGGCGAGATGTCAGCTCACTGCAACCTGCTCCTCCCAGGTTCGAGCAATTCTCCTCAGCCTCCCGAGTAGCTGAGACTACAGGCCCACCCCGCCACACCTGGCTAACTTTTTGTATTTTAATAGAGATGGGGCTTCACCGTGTTGCCCAGGCTGGTCTCAAACTCCTGAGCTCAGGCAATCTACCCACCTCCGCCTCCCAAAGTGCTAGGATTACAGGTGTGAGCCACTGTGCCCTGCTGATTACAAACATTTTATAGAAACTATGCAAAATAAAATGAAGGAACAAGCAAAGCATGTCACTACAAAATTAAACAAAAATATAGTCAGTACAGCAGGAAATGAGAAAAAAACATATCTACAAAAAACACATAAAACAATAACAGTAAAACTGATAATAGTAACTTCATTTTTTAAGCAATCATTTTAAAAATAAATTAATTAAACTACTTAATAGAATGAAATGTAATCCAGGACTTTGGGAGGCCAAGATGGGCTGATTACTTGATCCCAGGAGTTTAAGACCAGCCTGGGCAACTTGAGAAAACTCAGTCTCAACCCCATCAAAAAGTGGGGAAAGGATATGAACAGACATTTCTCAAAAGAAGACATTCATACAGCCAACAGACACATGAAAAAATGCTCATCATCACTCGCCATCAGAGAAATGCAAATCAAAACCACAATGAGATACCATCTCACACCAGTTAGAATGACAATCATTAAAAAATCAGGAAACAACAGGTGTTGGAGAGGATGTGGAGAAATAGGAACACTTTTACACTGTTGGTGGGATTGTAAACTAGTTCAACCATTATGGAAAACAGTATGGCAATTCCTCAAGGATCTAGAACTAGATGTACCATATGACCCAGCCATCCCACTACTGGGTATATACCCAAAGGATTATAAATTATTCTACTACAAAGACACATGCACACGTATGTTTATTGCAGCACTATTCACAATAGCAAAGACTTGGAATCAACCCAAATGTCCATCAGTGACAGACTGGATTAAGGAAATGTGGCACATATACACCATGGAATACTATGCAGCCATAAAAAAGGATGAGTTTGCGTCCTTTGTAGGGACATGGATGCAGCTGGAAACCATCATTCTTAGCAAACTATCACAAGAAGAGAAAACCAAATACCGCATGTTCTCACTCATAGGTGGGAACTGAACAATGAGTTCACTTGGACTCGGGAAGGGGAACATCACACACTGGGGCCTATCATGGGGAGGGGGGAGGGGGGAGGGATTGCACTGGGGAGTTATACCTGATATAAATGATGAATTGATGGGTGCTGACGAGTTGATGGGTGCAGCACACCAACATGGCACAGGTATACATATGTAACAAACCTGCACGTTATGCACATGTACCCTAGAACTTAAAGTATAATAAAAAAAAAAAAAAAGAAAAAAGAAAACTCAGTCTCTACAGAAAACTAGCTGGGCATGATGGCACATGCCTGTAACCCAGCTACTTGAGAGGTTGAAATGTGAGGATCTTCTGAGTTTGAGAGGTTGAGGCTGCAGCTCACAGCCATGTTCACACCATTGCAAACCAGCCTGGTTGAGAGAATGGAACCATATTTTATAAATGAATTAATTAAAAGGAAAAGAAATAAGATGCCTGAGCGGCTTAAGAATAAAACCATACAATATGTTCTCTACAATAAACCCATTTTAGCATTTAGTCAAATAGGCTGTAAGTAACATAATAAAAAAAAATCTGGCTGGGCGCGGTGGCTCAAGCCTGTAATCCCAGCACTTTGGGAGGCCGAGACGGGTGGATCATGAGGTCAGGAGATCGAGACCATCCTGGCTAACACGGTGAAACCCCGTCTCTACTAAAAAATACAAAAAGTTAGCCGGGCGAGATGGCGGGCGCCTGTAGTCCCAGCTACTCGGAAGGCTGAGGCAGGAGAATGGCGTAAACCCAGGAGGCGGAGCTTGCAGTGAGCCGAGATCGCGCCACTGCGCTCCAGCCTGGGCAACAGAGCGAGACTCCATCTCAAAAAAAAAAAAAAAAAAAAAAAACCAGAAACAAAGATTGATATTATATAATGGTAAAATGGGTCAATTTACCAGGAATCTATAACTATTATATCAATTTAAATGTATGTCTATGCATAAAACTGGGTCTCCAAAATATTGACAAAAGTGAAGCAAGAAATACATAGCAACATAAAAGTTGTAGACATCAAGACCCCATTTTCAATAAATAGAAAATTCAGATAAGAGTAACAAGAAACCAGAAAATGTAGACAACATTATAGACTTTATTAATTGCTTTGCATATAGAGAAATACCTGAGAGGAGATAATTTATAAAGAAAATAGATTTATTTGGCTCACAGTTTGGCAGACTGTACAAGAAGTCTGTGCCATTGTCTGCTTCTGGTGAGGGTCTCAGGAAGCTTACAATTGTGGCAGAAGACAAGAGGAACTGAACATATCACATGGTAAGAGAGTAATTGTGGGGTGAAGAAGCCAGTTTTTTTTTTTAACATAGAGTTTCTCAAAACTATGCAGATATTTGTGTGTCCCCAATAACAACAGAAAGCAGTCAGATTGTGCAGCTTCTTCTATGCCATGAAGACGACTTGGCTGTCACTGTAAACTTGAAGAAAGATCATTGAAGGGAAAGTAGAATCCTTAGAGAATTTTAAAGCATAAGACAGAAGATGCCCCTACGTGACAGTAGTATTTTTAAAATCTCAGGCTTCCCAGAAACTGCTTCCTTTGGAGCACAGCTTCTCAGATCACATTTTGAGAACCGGCTTCTTCTTCACCATTAAACCTTTCATCTGTGTTGTCCATTGTGTTCACTGTCACCTACCTGGGGGTTCTTCCACCATCTCATGTCTCTTCATATTCCAGGGCTCTTTTCCTTGCTCCAGAAAAGTGATCAGGTCTGGCTTAGAGACAGCAATATCTGTTTCATTAAAAATAAATAACATGAATCTTGCTCACATTCTCCAAATAACATGCTCAGTAAAAAGAAAGTAATAGAATATGGCCAGATTATGGTGGCTCATGCCCGTAATCCCAGTACTTTGGGAGGCCGAGGTGGGCAGATCATGAGGTCAGGAGATAGAGACCATCCTGGCTAACACAGTGAAACCTCATTTCTACTAAAAATGCAAAAAATTACCCAGGTGTGATGGCATATGCCTGTAATTTCAGCTACTCGGGAGGCTGAAGCAGGAGAATTTCTTGTACCCGGGAGGCGGAGGTTGCAGTGAGCTGAGATTGTGCCACTACACTGCAGCCTGGGTGACAGAGCGAGACTCCATCTCAAAAAAAAAAAAAAAAAAGTAACACAATATTCTAGTAAATTAATACCCAAACACTAATTTATAACCGAAATTTCTAAATATTTAGAAAATATTTTCAATTTGTAGGTTCTTAATTTTACTACCCTGTACTACTGAATCACAAATTGGTTGTGGCAATTAGATTTTAAGGCATGGGCAACAATATTTTATGCAACTAAATTTCTGGAATTACCACTAATATACAGTGAAAGATACAGATCAGCTCAGGAATGTGGATAGTTCAGGTAAAAATAAAACATCTTGAATAAATTCCTATCTACACTTACAGATCTCTGTTTTCAGAAAACAGGGATCTGAAACTCTTGTATGCAAAGCGTAAATTACTAAAACATATTCTACAGAAAAGAGAAATGAAACATTTAGGGTATAATAGGAATTGTTTATTGAAATTATTCTCACCCAGAAACACCAGGTTTCTGTAGTTCTCTAACATCACATTTCTATATAAATTCTGCTCAGCAGTATTCAGGCATTGCCACTCCTCTAGAGAAAATTCTATGGTGACATCCCTAAATGTCAAAGGTCCCTGGAAACACACACACACACACACACACACACCACAGAAATGCATATATTTACCTTGTGGCCATGGGCAGAAATTTTAATTTGACTCAATGTGAAATGACAGTAAAGAGAATGGATTCTAACTTATAGGAAGATGAATATTATCCAACAGAATAATTTTCTTTCTTTTTTTTTTTTTTTGAGACGGAGTCTTGCTCTGTCGCCCGGGCTGGAGTGCTGTGGCCGGATCTCAGCTCACTGCAAGCTCCGCCTCCCGGGTTTACGCCATTCTCCTGCCTCAGCCTCCGGAGTAGCTGGGACTACAGGCGCCCGCCACCTCGCCCGGCTAGTTTTTTGTATTTTTAGTAGAGACGGGGTTTCACCGTGTTAGCCAGGATGGTCTCGATCTCCTGACCTCGTGATCCGCCCGTCTCGGCCTCCCAAAGTGCTGGGATTACAGGCTTGAGCCACCGCGCCCGGCAACAGAATAATTTTCAACACATAAATATTCTCTAATGTATTCTATAACTCTGAGAAAACAAAATGGCATAAGATCCACAACACCAGTGTATGTAAGATACTTTTCTGGATAATAAAGTATAAAACTAAGGGCATGAACACAGACATGTAAATTTTTGGCTGCTATATTCACATCACACAGAATGAGTTGCTTATACTTTTCAGATCAAAAAGACACATTGAGGTAGAAGGTACCTCTCAAATTTTAATGTGTACAATAAGCTGGAGATCTTGTTATGCTTATTTATTTTACATCTGGAATAAATCTGAGTTTCTGAATTTCTGAGAAGCTCACCAGTAATGCCTGTTTTTGACCGAAGAATAATATTTTGTCAAACATTCAGTAGGTGTAGGAGCATGGTTTTTCCCAGTTTTTTGTTTATTTGTTTGTTTTGAGATGGAGTTTTGCTCTTGGCACCCAGGCTTGAGTGCAATGACGTGATCTCAGCTCACTGCAACCTCCACCTCCCGGGTTCAAGCCGTTCTCCTGACTCAGCCTCCCAAGTAGCTGGGACTACAGGCACATGCCACCATGCCTGGCTAATTTTTTGTATTTTTAATAGAGATGGGGTTTCACCATGTTGGTCAGGCTGCTCTCAAACTCCTAACTTCAGGTAATCCACCTCCCTCAGCCTCCCAAAGTGCTGGGATTAAAGGCGTGAGCCACCGCACCTGGCCGTTTTTCCCAGTTTTTCTGGCCTGTAACCAGAGATGAGAGCCTTCATTTTTCAAAGATGGATATACACAAAGAAAATCTAAGAAAGAAACGTAGCTGCCAGATTAAATGTGATGGTTTATGCACAACAGCTGTATAAAGATACTTAATAATAAAGAGAAAAATAATTAACTTCATAGTGAAAAATTATGTCGGAGAGTTATTTATTTATTTACTTACTCATTTTGAGATGATGTCTAGCTCTGTCCCCCAGGCTGGAATGCAGTGGCAGAATTTCACTCACTGCAACGGCCGCCTCCTGGGTTCAAGCAATTCTCCTGCCTTAGCCTCCCAGGTAGTTGGGACTATAGGTGCCCGCCACCACGCCTGGCTAATTTTTGTATTTTTAGTAGAGATGGGTTTTCACCATATTGTTCAGGTTGGACTCAAACTCCTGACCTCAGTTGATCCACCCACCTCCCAAAGTGCTGGGATTACAGGAGTGAGCCACTGGCCACGGTGTGTCAGAGAGCTGTTTGGCCAAGTGAATAATTTTTTTTTTTTTTTTTT
>NC_045454.1:31210151-31262394 GCF_002776525.5 Piliocolobus tephrosceles | reverse complement strand
GGCCTTCCAAGTGAATAATTAACATCAACTGAACTTGGACAAATTTTTATTATTTGCTGATACACACAGAAGAACAGAGCATCACTTCTGGGAAAGTGCCTTCCAGAAGTAAGTTACAGTCTGAATTTAACTATAAAGTAACATCAGTTTTATGCAAAATTCAAGATACAAATACATCTCATATTCTGTAGTTTTAATAGTGATGTTAAATAGTCTTTCTTTAGCACCATAGAGAACAGATATCTTCTAATATTATTTTCAGAGCTTTCTGGCTAATAACTGTCATCCAGTTTACATAAGCATTTTCTTAATTCTGTTCTGCATAGAGCTAATGGACACGGATAGAAGCTCAATATTACATGTCCTCCATCTTTACTAAGGGCCACAGCTTTTCCCCAATATGAATCTTGAGTATCTACATCTTCCTATATTTAACAGCCATAGAAAGAACATTTTTAATATTGCAGATCATAAATTCATAGTGAGAGTTCTGCACGGCATAGAAGAAACCTTGAGGTAGAGAATTTAGAGAAGGTTCTGATAGATAAGAAAGAAATATTTTTCAGAGACCCTTGAGTATCATAAGAATTTTGCCGGGCGCGGTGGCTCAAGCCTGTAATCCCAACACTTTGGGAGGCCGAGACGGGCGGATCACGAGGTCAGGAGATCCAGACCATCCTGGCTAACACGGTGAAACCCCGTCTCTACTAAAAATACAAAAATCTAGCCGGGCGAGGTGGCGGGCGCCTGTAGTCCCAGCCACTCGGGAGGCTGAGGCAGGAGAATGGCGTGATCCTGGGAGGCGGAGCTTGCAGTGAGCTGAGATCCGGCCACTGCACCCCAGCCTGGGCAACAGAGCGAGACTCCGTCTCAAAAAAAAAAAAAAAAAAAAAAAGAATTTTAAAAAGTAGTTAAAGCAAACTCATTAGGTAGGACAAGCACAAGTAGAGAAGTAAAGTTTGGCAAGAACTAAACACATAACATTTCAGGAGGCAGAGTGAACAGAGCTCTTGATCAGAGACATATTTATCTATTGAACAAAAAGTCCTTTATTTTTAATTTTTTCTTCCTCTCTGGGATTCCTCCTCAGATAAGATTCTCTGGAAAAATTCTACCAGCATCTTGAGAATATGCCTTTAAAAGTATTAGAACCACCTGTTTACCTGCTACCACGACACCCACAGGGAGACCAAGACCTGCAAAAAAAGTTCACACATTTCTGTCCTTTATAACAGAAGAGATTCAGAAACAATGAGCTACTCTATGCAGAAAAAATACATAAGTTTTCTCTTTTCTGCCCTCAGGTTGCCTCCCCAGCCACAGACACCTGCAATTTCTTCTACAATAATGGTAATATTAGCCACATTGACCTGTCCCTACCTAATCCAAACAAAATAAGCTCTCTGACCACCCTTTAGTGCATAGATGAAACTTAACACATGTATCTTGAACCCCTCATACTTGATTCTGGCTTCACCTTAGAGTTACATGAGGCCTTTAATAAAAAATAAAAAATAAAAAGAGTGCTTCCAGAACGATAAATAGAGCCAGTGGGGAGGGCAGAAGTAGAGATTTCTGCAAATTGGCCATGTAATCCTAATTAGAAACCAGAGCTAACAACCACTTAGCTAAACACTGCCTCTGAGGCTTTAATGAGTTCTAACTTACTTGGCAATTTTTGGCCCTACTGTGTATAATACGATTCTGCAGGTGTGGAAAGTGTCCATGAATGTGTGTTTTAAACAAGTTTCTTGCCAATGCTGATGTTGTTCTCCTGGGCTTATTATCAGCATTACTTAGAGAAAGCAGGCACAGCACAGAGTCCCTTATACTCGGCACTCTTGGCACAACACAAATATTTTTGGTACAAATAAAGACAACCAATATCTATCCAAAAGTATCACATTTTTTGCTGGTTCATTAAAGTTTACAGAGAAAATGGAAGGCAGCGATGTCTGAATAAGTCTGTATTTGGAAAACAACATTTACACGTGTACTAATTCAATGTTTATTAAGCAATACATTTGTATTGTGTTTGTATTTACTTGTTTGGTGACTCGTGGGGCAACTACTGGGTTTGCAGGAATATTAAACAAGTTGCTAAATGGAATATCTCTGCAGACACTGGTTTTAATGAACAGTTACAAGATTAGACCCTAAAATATATACATTTTTTCCATTTAGCTGCTTTTAGATTTCAGAAAATTGTGAGCACTAGCTCTAGAAAGGCAGTAGAATTCATCACCCAAAACTCTAATCTCTTCTAATCAGTTCTGTGAGGCAAGACTCCAGGGTTGGGCCAGACCTAAATAAGGCCCCCATAAAGGGTGAATCTGAAGAGAACTGGGGCAGGAAGTGGACCCTATGTAGAATTCTGTTCTCTATGCTACTGGGGTATTTTCCATTTTGGTTTTCGTAAGTTTACCTAAGAGAAACTTAAATCTTAAGATTTATGTAATTTTAATTTGTTTTAGTCACTGTCTTGTCAATTTGATAACATATATTCATAAGTGACAAACAGATCTTTTAAGGTTTTCTAGGGTAATTTTATTACAAGATAAATAATATACTTAGTGATTTGTTTTTCTAAGACCACCAGAGTGGGCACAAAAGAACCAGCGAGTAGGCAAGGCTAAAAGCAAAACTGCAAATTTATTCTTTGGTCATCTAGCTTCAGGGACCGGAGCTGGGGGAAGGGGGTGGTTCTAATACAGTCCCGACAAGAGTGGGGGCTGAGAAAGCCCACCCCCGGCGCATCTGCTGGGAGCGACTTTTCTAGGAGTGGAAGGGCAATAGGCGGGGCACGGGCATGTCGGGGGGGGGGCACTCTGCAGGTGCCACCAGGTAAATCTTGGTCTCCTCGGATTGACATCACCTGGTGCATGCCTGATTCATCTGCACCTTCCCGGGCGTCAGCTGCATTCTCGCACACACGGGAAGAGTTGGTGGTGAAGAAGAACCCAGAAGTGCACCATCCTGCCTCCGTTCGTCCAAACACTTAGCAAGGTAAAAAATAGAAATAATAATAACAACTTTTCTGTCCATAAACATCGCTTCAGGTGATGACATCTGAAGTGACGACAATATAAAGAACATGTACCAAATAAAGCCCAAGTTTTTCTGCACACATCATTGTACAAACCACATGATGCCTAATTCAACCATGTGCGTAGTTGCTAGTGTGGACTAAAAGTTCCTAGATGGTTGGGACCACAACTGCTTCATCTATCTTTGAATAGCCAAATGAAATGAAAGCAATTATTTTATCTCTTTGAGTCTCCAGACCTTCTCCATGTTTCTCTCTCAAGTACCAGGAAACTGAAGAAAGTGTCATCTGGGTACCAACCAAAGGTATCTCTTGAATGAGAGGAGGAACAAGCACAGGATAACTCATTTCTCTTAAACAGAGACAGAAACAGAATATACCACTCTTGTCAGCCTGAAACAATTCTCTTCTGGACATCCTTAATTGTCTCAAAAATGCCTAGGTGAGTGACTTTGAGCTGATGGCCCAATGATAAGCCAAGCAGGAGAGACTCAGGCTTATTCTAAATTGAAAATGAAACTTCCCTGGTGAAGCTCCAGAACCTGCATCACCTGCCCTGACTAGCTAGCTTCTGGGTAAAACGAAGGACAAGAATACTCTACTCAAGTACTACATTTTTTTTTACAGGTAGGGATAGTTGTGGTCATGGCTCTGGAAACTTTGTTAAGCCAAAAATGTTTGTTTACACTTGTAGATTCTGCCATTAGATTCTATTTGCACCTGGAGTCTCTCCCATAACTGTAGCGGGTCATTAAACAAGATATGAAAATCTCAAAGAGCCACACTCTCAAAGGCAGGGTGGGGCTTTAAGATGTCTATGCTGACATCTCAAAATGCAGAAAATGTCTCCTATTGGTTTTCTGAACATTTGTAATCCAAAGTGTGGCCCAGTCTTATAATTGCCAGGCAGAAGCCAGGCTTTACGTGCAGACTTTAGGTGGGGTCAACCTGGCTCCGCATTCTTGAGTGTTATAGCAAATGGAGTACAATCCAAAAAAAGATTCCCTCATAGAGGCAGTTCTAGCACATTCTAAATGATATGTCTTCCTAAAAGAAAAAAATCTGAGGCAACAAGAATATAAGAAGACAGTTTATTTGGGCCAATCTTGATGACTGTAACATGAGAGCAAACATTCAGGTTGCATGGAATATAGCAGCAGTTACAAGTGGATTTGTAAAGGCAAAAAGAGAAACAGAGAGTGGGCTGATACAAAGTTATTTGTCATGAATTGTTACTTGTTCTAAAAAAA
The DNA here is from genome assembly GCF_002776525.5 of Piliocolobus tephrosceles. Lineage (NCBI taxonomy): Eukaryota > Metazoa > Chordata > Mammalia > Primates > Cercopithecidae > Piliocolobus > Piliocolobus tephrosceles. Next base: position 31,258,098 of record NC_045454.1, on the reverse strand, counting down.
AATAACATTTGGCTGGGCACGGTGGCTCACGCCTGTAATCCCAGCACTTTGGTAGGCCAAGGTGGGTGGATCACGAGGTCAGGACATAGAGACCATCCTGGCCAACACATTGAAACCCAGTCTCTACTAAAATACAAAAAAATTAGCCGGGGGTGGTGGTGCACACCTGTAGTCCCAGCTACTCAAGAGGCTGAGGCAGGGGAATCACTTGAACCCAGGAGACAGAGATTGCAGTGAGCCAAGGTTGCACCACTGCACTCCAGCCTGGAGACAGAGCCAGACTCCGTGTCAAAATAATAATAATAATAACATTCATTATTGGTTGATATACATTGTTAAGCTATAGGATTTAAGTTATAGTGTCCAGTGTGGCTTTCTAAGTTTAATTTATAGCTACTTGGCAATATGAAGCAGTTTCAAGAGATAAATAAACAGCTCAAAAAAGCAAGAAAGACATAATTGGGGTATCTTTGTAATGTCTCTTTGAACCTTATAACCAAAAGGATTTGCATTTTTCAGATAAAAGTTTTCCTTTTCTTTCCCAAATCACAGGACCCGTATTTGAAATTTTGAGCTGCAGATTTTGGTTCTGGATAGGTGGAGTAGCAACAACTGTTACCTGCACATTTGTGGGCATTTTTCACAAGAGGAAGAAAGGAAAGTAGAGATTATCATGTCTACATATCTACTCAATGAACACATGTTACTCTGATTGGGTTTCTGGGCCCCATGGTCTCTAAATCACTTTCAGCTCTGAAGACAGAAGAGTCATTCAAAGAAGCACAACAGTTAATATCTGCTCTATGAAGTTTGTAGAAACCTGATTTAGCCTTTCTAGATGTTACTCTAGAGGATTATAGATACCAAATAGGCTGAGACACAATTCTGCCTGCATAGTTAGGGGGCAACATGAGCTCTGCTGCACAATCAGGAGTTGCCTTAAAGGAAGAGGAGCCTCTAGAATAAAGCTTGGTTGGCACCGTATATGTTTATATTGTGTCTGGTAATTCTAGACAGTGTTTGCAAAATATAATTAATAGAAAAATTTTCTCCAGCCCCAGAGAAACTCCAAAATGATACAACAGAAAACAACCTTTTTTATTACACAATTAAACCAGAATGTGACATACATCACATTCAAGCCACTTAAGAGATTGAAAAGATAAAATGGCAGTCACCATAATTCACCCAGAAGTAGAGGAATTTACAACACCATATCACACATAGGTGAGGACTCTTTCATCTGGAACCAGCCCATTATAGAGATGTTGACTCTCATACCTGAGCATAGTTCCACAGGTACAATCATGGGTCCGTACCATCATGAGGTCGTAGAGCAGTTTGCAACTCTCATAAACACTGCAGAAAGCTCTCGGTTGGTACGGAGAGAGTCTTAAAAGAACTCAGCACACAGGTGAGATTGTGACACTCATGTGCGCACCCAGCCAACAGTGAAACTTGTCATCTTTCAACATGAACACATCCCACGTTGACATCCTGAGTTCCTCTCTTGAAAACAGTCAAAAGTTAAAAAATTGACTCTTATATGTGGATTCAGTTCGAAGACGGGTTGGTGATGCTCAGACCAATATTCAGCACACTTGTGAGTCTGTGTCTCCAGTAAGCATCCACAGCCTGCAGGAGAAGTTGAGGCTGTCACAAGCAAATCAAGCACACCAGTGAGACTGCGACTCTTGTACTCAGACCCAACATACAGAATGTGTTGACTCTCAAATTTGAAACCAAGACATGTGTGAGATTATTAATCTAATCGTTCAACCATCCTGCAGGTGTGATTGTGACACATGTCTCTGTTCAGTACTTGAGTGATTTGACTCCTCTGCCTGGGCCCAGTCCAAAGATGTAATTGTGACATATCACTGAACCCAGCACATAGGGGAGGTGACTCCATACTGCTGCCTTGGTGCTGCCCACAGGGGGCATTGTGACATATCACTGGGCCTTGCATCCACGGGATGTAAGTCTCTAATTTCTCGACACTGACCACAGGAGACACTGTGACATATCCCTTGGCCTCAAATCCAGCTTAGGTAATTCCATTTGTTCTCTGCCCACATGGGCCATTGTGACATACTGCTGAGTTCGACATCTATGTGATGTACCTCTTCAGCCTCAGCTTTGCTCACATGGAGCATTGTGATGTATCTCTGTACCCATTACCCAGATGATTCAACTCTCTTCCCTCTCATCTATGCTCAAAGTGGGTAAATGTTACCTAGCGCTGCGTCCAGCATGTAGTCAATGTGACTCTTCTCATCTTCCTAGGGCCTGCCTGCAGGGGATATGGTGACATTGTGCTTTGCCCAACACCAAGATGACATGAGTCTGTTGCCTTTGTCCTACTTTCAGAAGACATTGTGACATATTGCTGGGCCTAGCACAAAGGTGATGTGAGTCTCCTGCCTGGACCCTAGTCACAGAGGGTCCATACATTGTTACATATTTCTGACTTCATCGACTATTTGATGTCACCCTCCTCTCTAACCTGGGCCTTGCCCATAGAAAACATTGTGGCCTATCTCTGGGCCCAACACCCAGGTGATGTGACTGTCTTCTTATGACAGGGTCATGCCCACAGAAGGGCGATGCCTTATTGCTACACCCAGCACACAGGTGAGGTGCTTCTTCTGTCCGGTCCCTGCCCACAGTGGTCATGATGACATCTCTCTAAGTCCATCACCTAGATTATGTGGGTCCTCTTTTACTTCTGTTAACTGTACAGAAGATTGTGACATATTGCTTGGCCCAGAACTTATGTGATGGAAATCTCCTCTCATGCCTTGGTCCTGTCATTTGGAGTGATTGTGACATATTGCTGACAACAGTCATGTGATACTTTTCTCCTCACTTAGTGCTACCCACAGAGGACATTGTGACATATCTCTGGGCTCTTCACCTAGGTAATATCACTTTTTTTCCTGGGAAAGTTCCTAGTTCCTGCAACATGTTTCTCGACCTGGAAACGAGGTGATGTAACTCCCCTCTATTGCTTAGCCTCTGCCAAAGAAGGAATTGTGGTGTATTCCTGGGCCAGCACTGAGGTAATGTGACTTTTAATTTTTTTGTCTGCACCTCATGTATTTTGGACATTGTGACATGCTGCTGGATCCAGTACCTAGGGAATTGGAGAGTACTTGCTGGTCCCTGCTCGCTTGGGTCCTTGTGACATATCTCTCTATCCATCACCTAGGAGATGTGACTCTCCTCTTCTTCCTGCACCCTGCCCACAGAGAAGATTGTGACAAATCACTCAACCTAGCAACTAGGTAATGTGTCTCCACTGCCTGGGCCTGGCCCAAAGAAAGCATTGTGACATATTGCTGGGCTCAGCACCCAGGTGATGTGACTCTCCTGCCTGGTGTCTGGCCTCAGGAAACATCATGAGATATTCTTGGTGAAAAAAAGAGGTGATGTGACTCTGCCAATCAGTTTCTGCCCACCGGTGATATTGTCACATTTATCTTGGCCCAGCTCACAGGTGTGATAAAGACTCTCATATATTTAACCAGCCAAAAGCAGAGATCCCGTGTCTCTTAGAAAGGCTTAAGCAAACAGGTGAGTTCCTGGGTCTCCTCTTTATAAAAATCATAGCACTCTCTTGCATATTTTGTAAAGGCTTTGGTGGGTACAGAGTGTCATGACAGAGCCTAGCAAACAAGTAAGGTTGTGTTTCTCATATGTGTTTCTCAGCAACCCTTAGGATTGTCACTCTCCCACGTGGAGAAGGTTCCACTAGTAAGGTCTTTAATTTCACAAGTGGATACCATCCACAGTTGAAATTGTGACTGTCATATGTGAACATCCAGCCAGAGTTGAAATAGTGAAACATTTCTAAGCCAAGCTCATAGACAGTAAGGAATCTTCTATCTGGACTCAACCAATTGGAGACATGTTGACTTTCATACCTGGGCTTAAGGACACAGGTGCAATCATGAGTTCATAACAGCAAGAAGGTCTCAGGCCAGATTGTGGCTCCTGCATCCAGTATAAAGCCCTCAAGTGGTACAGAGAATGTCCTAACAGACCTCAGCACACAGATGAGGTTGTAAAAATCATATGCACAGCCAGTTGACAGTAATTTTTTTTTTTTTTTTTGAGACGGAGTCTTGTTCTGTCGCCCAGGCTGGAGTATAGTGGCCGGATCTCAGCTCACTGCAAGCTCCGCCTCCTGGGTTTACACCATTCTCCTGCCTCAGCCTCCTGAGCAGCTGGGACCACAGGCGCCCGCCACGTCACCCAGCTAGTTTTTTTGTATTTTTTAGTAGAGACAGGGTTTCATCGTGTTAGCCAGGATGATCTTGATCTCCTGACCTCGCGATCCGCCCATCTCGGCCTCCCAAAGTACTGGGATTACAGGCTTGAGCCACTGCGCCCAGCCGACAGTAATGATTATCATCCTTCCACATGAATACAGCCCACTGTTGAGATTCTAAATTTCCAAACTAAAAACAGTTTCAAACGTTGGAAAATTGATTCTCATCCTTGAATCCAGTTCACAGATGAGTTGCTGACTCTTAGACTGAGATTCAGCAACTGCCCATGGTTAAAATTGTGACTCCTGAACATAGACCCACAATAAAGGAGATGTTGATTCTCATACCTGGAACCTGGACATATGCAGGACGGTTCATCTCATTCATGGACCTTCCTGCAGCTGTGATTGTGACATACGCCGCTGTCCAGCACCTGAGTGATTCCACTCTCCCGCCTGGGCTCAGCCCACAGATTGGATTGTGATACATCGCCTAACTCAGAATTTAGATGATGTGACTCCCTTCTCCTCCCTTGGCACTGCCCGCAGGGAACACTGTGACAACATGACTGCATGTTACACTCCGGTTATGTGACTCTTTTGCCTGTGCCTTGCCCACATGGGCCATTGTGACATATTGCTGGATCTAACACCCAGGTGATGTAACTCTATGACTGAGTCCCTGACTAAAAAGTGCATTGTGACATACCTCTGTGCTCATCATACAGGTGATGTGACTCTCTTTTCCTGCCTGGTTCCTGCTTACAAGAGATATTGAAACAGATTGCAAGGCCCAGCAGCTAGCTGACGTGACTCTTATTCTTTCTGTGTTTTGCCCACAGGGGACATTATGACATATAATTGGGCCCAACACCACGGTAATATTACTCTTTTGTCTTGTTCCTGTTCCCAAAAAGCATTGTGACATATTGCTGACCACAGCACCAAGGTGATGTGAGTCTCCTACCTGGACCCTGTTAACGAGTGGCATTGTGACATACCTCTGGACCTATCAACTACTTGATGTGACTCTTCTCTTTTACCTGGGACTTCTCCACATAGGAGATTGTGACGTAACTCTGGGCCCAGCACCTAGGTAATGTGACTTTTTTTTTTTGCCTGGACCATGCCCACAGAATGGAGAGTGATTTATCACTAAGCCCGGCACACATGATTTAATTCTTCTGACTGATCTTTGCCGACAGGAATCATTTTGACATATTTCTGAGTTCATCACCTAGTTGATGTGACTCTTTTTTTTCCCTGACTTGTCCATAGTGGAGTTTGCTATGTGTTGCTTGACCCAGCTCTTGACTGTCCTCTCATGGCCCAGTGCTCCCCACTGGGGTGACTGTAAAATATGGCTGGGCCCTGGCCCTAGATTATGTGACTTTTCTTTTCCTCCTGAGCCCTACTCATGTGGGGGCACTGTGACATGTCTCTGAGCCCATCAACTAGGTGATGTGACTCTACCTGATCCCGCTCCTCATGGGGTTTTCTTATATGTTGTCAGATCCAGCAACCATGGTATGACTCTTCTCTACTGCTCGAGCTCTGCCCAGTAAGAAATTGTGATGTATCTCCGGGCTCAGCACCTAGGTTCTATGACTCTCCTCTCCTGCCTGGGCTGTACATACATTGCTATATTGACATACGGCTGGGCACAATGTCTAGGTAAAGTGATTCTCCTGTACGGGCCCTGCCCACAGGGGGATTATGACACATCACTTTGTTAGTCACCTAGGTGATATGATTCACTTTTTCTTCCCGGGACCTGCAAAAAAGAATAGTGACTTATCGCTGGATCCAGCACTTAAGTGATGTGACTGTCCTCTTTTACCTGGGCCTTGCATATTTTCAGTGTTATGACACATTGCTAAGTCCAACACCTAGGAGGTGGGAGACTTTTTCCTCAGCCCTGACCACAGGGGGCGTTTTGATATTTCTCTGCATCACTTAGAGGATGTCTTTCTTCTGCTTGTGCCTTGCCTTCAGGGAAGATCGTGACATAACACTGGGTTTAGCAACCAAGTGATGTGTCTCTCCAGCCTGGACGTAGCCCCCCAGGGAGCATCGTGACATATTGCTGGTCCCAGAAACTAGCTGACGTGACTATACTGACCATGCCCCGCTTTTAGAAGGGAATTGTAACATATCACTGGCCAAGCATGCAGGTGATGTGACTCTCCTGCTTGGTCCTGGCTTTCAGAAAAGATTGTGACATCTCCCTGGCCCAGCATCCAGCTGATGTGAAAACACTGCCCGGACTCTTTCCTCAGGGCTATTGTGACACATTGCTGGACCCCACACAGAGGTGGTGTGACTCTCCTCCACTGCTTAGACTCTTCCCAAGGAGGGATTGTGATGTGTCACTATCCCCAACACCTAGATGATGTGACTCTCCTCTTATGCTTTGGCCCTGCCCACATTGTGTATTGTGACATATGTCTGGGTTTATCACCGAGTTGATGCAACTCTCTTGCATGGGCTTTGTCCACAGGGACACTATGACAAATTTTTTCATTCATCCCCTAGGTGATGTACCTCTTCTCTTCTGCCTGGGCCCTGCCAAAAAAGGGGATTGTAACAAATCACTGGACCCAGAACCCAGGTGAGGAACACTCTTGTTTTGCCTGAGCCCTGCATATTTGGGTATTGTTTAAATATCACTGGGTTCCACACACAGGGGATGCGAGGCACATGCATATAGACCCTGCTCACAGAAGGCCTTGTGACAAATCTCGGCATCCATTAACTAAAAGATGTGACTGTCCTCTTCCACCTTCACCCTGCTTACAGGAAATATAGTGACATAGTGCTGGGCCTAGAAACCAGATAATGTGTCTCTTTTGCCTGAACCTCGCCCACAGGGAGAATTACGACATATCACTGGGCTCAGCACCCAGGTGATGTTACTCTTCCGCCTGGTCATTTCCCTCAGGGAATATTGTACAAATCTCTGGCCCAGCACCCAGGTGATATGACTCTCTTGCTCACTACCTACTCACACACGGATTTGGTACATATATACTGTGCCAGCTCACAAGTAATATGATGACTTTCATATCTTGAACCAGCCAATAGTTGAGGTCCTGTCTCCCATAGCTAGGCTTAGGAAAATGGGTATGATTCTGGGTCTCCTATTTTTATGCAGGTCAGAGGGGATTAGCACCTCTCACATATGGTATAAAGCCTTTGAATTGTACACAATGTGTCATCACAGAGCCCAGCGTACAGGTGAGGTTGACTTGCACGTGTGTACAACCCATCGACTGTTAAAATTGTAACCCTCACAGATGGACAGACCCCACTTGTGTATCTTACACATGGATGCAGTTCACAGTTGGGTTTGTGACTGTCATATTTGAGCATCTGCTCAGATTTGAGACAGTGAAACATCTTTAAATGCAGCTCATAAGAAGGTGAGGGCTCTCCTCTCTGGACACAGAACACTGGAGAGATGTTGACTCTCCTACCTGGGTTTAGCGACACAGATACAATCACAGGTTCACACCTGCAAGAAAGTCTCAGACTGGATTGTGGCTCTCATGCAAACTGTATAAAGCCCTAGGATAGTACAGAGAGTGTCCTAACAGGGCCAAGCACACAGGTGAGATTAGGACACTCCTATGCACACCCTGCCAACAGTAAAGATTGTCATTCTCTCACATGAACACAGCCCACTGTGGAGATTCAGAACCTCACCCGCAAACGCAGCTGAGAGTTGGAAAACTGAATCACATATGTGGATCTGGTCTACAGGTGAGCTGGTGACCCTCAGACCAAGATTCAGCACAGCTGTGAGCCTCTGACTCCATTAAGGGAACACAGTTCACAGGAGGGATTGAGGTTTCCATACACAGATCCAACCCACCTTTGAGATAGTGACTCATGTAATTAGACCCAATCTACAGAAGGTATTGACTCTCCTACCTAGAACCAGGACATGTGTGGGATTCTTTTTTTGTTTTGTTTTGTTTTGTTTTGGTTTTTTTTTGAGACGGAGTCTGGCTCTGTCGCCCAGGCTGGAGTGCTGTGGCCGGATCTCAGCTCACTGCAAGCTCCGCCTCCCGGGTTTATGTCATTCTCCTGCCTCAGATGTGTGGGATTCTTAATCTCATCCCTAGACCTTCTTGCATGTGTGATTGTGACATACGCCCCTTCCCAGACCCAGAGTAACTTCACCCTTCTGCCTGGGCCTTATGGATGGAATTCTGTCATATCACTGAATTCAGCATCTAGCTGATGTGAGCCTATACTTTTGTCTTAGCACTTTTCACAAAGGGATATGGCAAAGTGTGGCATATCACTGGCTCTAGTACCCAGGTGAATTGACTTTCTTCTACTGCTTGGTATATGCCCAAGAACAGATTGTGATGTCACAGGGCCCAGCACCTAGGTGATGTGACTTTCCTCTCCTGCCTGGGCCCAGTGCTATCCTGCAAAGCTCCTGCTTGGGCCCTGCCTACAAAGGTATTATAACATATCTCTTCATTCATCACCTGGCTGATATGACTCTCCTCTTCTGCCTGGACCCTGCCAAAAGGTGGGATTTTGACACATCACTGGGCCCAGAACCTAAGTGATGCTACTTTTCTGTTTTTCCTGGGCCTGGCATATTTTGGGTATTGTTACATATAGCTGGGCGTCATAGCTTTGGGATGAAATGCTCCTGGCTGGGCCCTGCCCACAAGACCTTATAAAACATCTCTGCATCAATAACCTAAGGGATTTGTCTTCTCTTTTGCCTGCATCTTGCCCACAGGAAATGTGATATATCGCTGGACCCAGGCACCAGGTAATGTGTCTCTCCTTCCAAGGCTGTGCCCAGAGAGAGCATTGTGGCCTATCACTAGGCTCAGCACCCAGGTAACATGACTCTTCCTGTACTCTGCTTTAAGGAGCGGATTGTTATATATCTGTGGCTGAGCGCCTCGGTAATATGACTCCTGCCTGGTTTCTGCCCTCAGGGAAGATTGTGACGTATCCTTGCCAAAAAACTATGTGAGGTGACTCTGCTGCTTACTTCCTACCCACAAGTAAAATTATGCCATATATTTTGGCCAGCTCACATGTGTGTTGATGACTCTTTTTGTTGTTGTTGTTTGTTTTGAGATGGAGTCTTGCTCTGTTGCCCAAGCTGGAGTGCAGTTCAGTGATCCCGATCCTCTGCAGCCTCTGCCTCCCAGGTTCAAGCAATTCTTCCATTTCAGCCTCCCAAGAAGCTGGGATTACTGGCAGCTGCAACCATGCCCAGCTAATTTTTGTATTTTTTTTTTTTTTTTTTTTTTTTTTTTGGAGACGGAGTCTCGCTCTGCCATCCAGGCTGGAGTGCAGTGGCTGGATCTCAGCTCAATGCAAGCTCCGCCTCCCGGGTTTATGCCATTCTCCTGCCTCAGCCTCCCGAGTAGCTGGGAATACAGGCGGCTGCCACATTGGTCGGCTAGTTTTTTGTATTTTTTAGTAGAGACGGGGTTTCACTGTGTTAGCCAGGGTGGTCTCGATCTCCTGACCTCGTGATCCGCCCGTCTCGGCCTCCCAAAGTGCTGGGATTACAGGCTTGAGCCACCGTGCCCGGCCAATTTTTGTATTTTTAGTAGAGATGGGGTTTCACCATTTTGGCCAGGCTGGTCTCACACTCCTGGCCTCAAGTGATCCACCCACTTCGGCCTCCCAAAGTGCTGGGATTACAGGTGTGAGCCACTGTGCCCAGCATGTGTTGATTACTCTCATACCTCAAATCAGCCAATAGAGGAGATGCTGTCTCCCACAGCTAGACCGAAAAAAATTAGTAGGATCCTGGATCCTTCCCTTTGTATGAAGGTCATAACAGGTTACTTTTCTTTTACATATCTTACAAAGCCCTTGAGTGGTACAGAAAGTGCCATCACAGGGCACAGTAAACAGGTGAAATTATCACCCTCACACATGGGCAGAGCCCATTGGAGAGGTCCTGAATTTCACAGTGAAGCCCACGGTGTGGATTGTGTCTGTCATATGTGAACATTCAACTGTAGTTTGAATGCTGACTCATTTCTAATTCTGGCAGTTTAGATCTCTTCTATCTGGACATATCCAATTGGAGAGATGTTAACTCTCGTTCCTGGGCTTGGGGCCACAGGTGGGATCAGGGGTCCATACGAGTACAAAAGTCTAGGGCATATTGTGACTTAATGTATATTGTGGAAAGCCCCGAGGTGGTACAGAGGGTGTCATAAGAGAGCATGGCACACGGGTGAGATTATGACGCTCATGTATACACCCAGTCAACAGTAAATATTGCCTTTCTTCCATATGAACACAACCCACTGTTGAGGTTCTGAATCTCACATGTGAAGAAAGTTAAAGTTGGAAAATTGACTCATACTTGGATTCTGTTCACAGGTGGGTTGATGACTCTCAGATCAAGATCCAGCATATCTGTGAGGCTTTGACTCCATTAAAGGGACAGTCTGCAGGAAGGATAGAGGCTGTTATGGACAGATTCAGTAAACTGTTGAGACTGCAGGTCATACACTTAGACCCAAAAATACAGGAGGTGGCGCCTCTCATACCTAGAACCAAAGCATGTTCAGGATGGTTAATCTCATCCCTGGATCTTCCTGCAGCTGTGATTGTGACATATACCTCAGCCTAGCACTTGAGCAATTTTACTCTCCTGCCTGGGCTCAGCCCACAGGTTGGGTGTAACATCTTGCTGCACCAGGCACTTAGTCGATGTGAATCTATTCTCTTGTCTTGGTTCTGCCCAGGGAGAGCATTTTGACATATCGCTGCTCCTTGCACACAGGTTATGTGACTCTCCTGCTAGTGTTTTGCCCACATAGGCTATTGTGACATATTGCTGAGTCCAGCACCCAGCTGATATAATCCTCCAGCCTGTCCTCTGCCCTCAGAAGGCATTATGACACCCTTTGGGCTCCTCACATGGGTGATGTGACTCTCCTGGCTCCCCCTTCTTTCAATGGTTATTGTGACATACTGCTGTACCCAGCTCCTATGTTATATGACTTTTTTCTTTTCTTTTTTTTTTTTTTTTGAGATGGAGTCTCGCTCTGTCGCCCGGGCTGGAGTGCAGTGGCCGGATCTCAGCTCACTGCAAGCTCCGCCTCCCGGGTTTATGCCATTCTCCTGCCTCAGCCTCCCGAGTAGCTGGGACTACGGACGCCCGCCACCTCGCCCGGCTAGCTTTTTTGTATTTTTTAGTAGAGACGGGGTTTCACTGTGTTAGCCAGGATGGTCTCGATCTCCTGACCTCGTGATCCGCCCGTCTCGGCCTCCCAAAGTGCTGGGATTACAGGCTTGAGCCACCGTGCCCGGCCAACTTGTTTCTACTGCTTAGGCTGTGCCCAACAAAGGATTGTGAAGTATCTCTTGGCCCAGCACCTAGGTGATTTGACTCTCTTCTTTTTCCCAGGCTCTGCATCATGTATTGGAACATATGGCTGGGTCCACATCTAGGTGTTGCGAGTCTCCTGCAAAGGCCCTGCCCGCAGGCACATTATAACATATTCTTTCATTCATTACCTAGGTGATGTGACTCTCCTCTCTGCCTGCCCCCTGCCATATTCAGAAATTGTAACATATAACAGGACCTGGCACCTAGGTTATGTGATTCTCCTCTACTGACTGGGCCCTGCATATTTGGAGTATTGTGACATAGGGTCAAGCACCAAAGAAATGAGAAGCTTCTGCCTCGGCCATGCCTACAGCTAGGCCTTACGACATATCTCTAAATTCATAGTGTATGAGATGTGGCTCTCCTTTTCTGCCTGCAGCCTTCCCTTAGGAAAGATTGTGACTTACTGCTGGGCCAACAACCAGGTGATGTGTCTCTTCTGCCAGGGACTTGCTCACTGGCAACATTGTGACGTATCACTGGGTCCAGCGCTCAGTTGATGCCACTCTTCTTTCTGTTCCCTGCCTTCAGAGAGAATTGTGACATATCTCTAACCCCAAAGCAAGGTGAGGCAACTCTCCTGCTTACTGTTTACCCACAGGTGGAATTGGGACATGTATCTTTTCCCAGCTCATAGGTATGACTATGACTGATACCTTGAATTAGCCAATAGAAGAAATACTGTCTCTCATAGCAAGGCTTAATAGAAATGAGTAAAACTTTTAATCTCTTCTTTGTACGAGGATCATAGATGATGACCACTGTCTTGCATGTCATGTAAAGCCTTCGGATGGTATACAGAGTGTCATCGCAGGGCCCAGCCCAGCTCCCAGCACACTCTGCCAACCATTAAGATTGATACTCTTGCACATGGACAGAGCACACTTCTGAGGTCCTGCATCTCACACACAGATACAGTGTAAAGTTGGAATTGTAACGGTGATATGTGAACATCTGGCCACAGTTGAGATGGTTACTCATTTCTAAACCCAGCTCATAGAAAGGAGAAGACTCTCCTTTCTATGTTTCCTCTGATTGACCCAGTCAATCAGAGAGATACAGACTCTCATACCTGGACTTAATTTCACAGGTAAAATCATTGATCTACACCAGCATAAAAGTCTCAGAGTGAAATGTCACCGACACGTATATTGTATTCCCCCATTCAGGTGGCACAGAGATTGTCTTAACAAGACCCAGCACACAGGTGAAATTGTGACACACATATGCACACACAGATGACAGTAAAGACTGTCATTTTTCCACATCAATGTAGCCCTCATTTGAGGTTATAAACCTCACATTCAGAGCAATTCAAAAGTTGAAAAATTGACTCTCATACATGTATCCGGTCCACAGTTGTGTTTGTGGCACTAAGAAAAAAATTTAACACACCAGACAGGCTGGGACTCCACCAAACGGATACAGTCTTTTTTTTTTTTTCTTTTTTTGAGACAGAGTCACTCTGTCGCCTGGGTTAGATTGCAGTGGCATGATCTCGGCTCACTGCAACCTCCACCTCCCAGGTTCAAGCCTCCATCCTCAGCCTCCCAAGTAGCTGGGATTACAGGCGCCCACCACTACACCCAGCTAATTTTTTGTATTTTTAGTAGAGATGGGGTTTCACCATGTTGGCCAGGCTGGTCTTCAACTGCTGACCTTGTGATTCACCCACCTCATCCTCCCAAAGTGCTGGGATTACAGGCATGAGCCACCACGCCTGGCCTAGGGATGCAGTCTTAAAGAGAGATTGAGTTTCCCATGCATGAGTCCAATCTACCATTGAGATTTTGCCTCGTGTACTTACACCCAACATACAGGAGGTGTTGACTCTCGTACCTAGATTCATGATATTTGGGAGACTGTTAATCATATCTATAGACTTTCTTGCAGGTGTTACCGTGGCATATGGTTCTGCCTAACACCTGAGTAATTTTACTTTCTAGGATGGGCCAAGTTCACAGATGTGACTGTGACATGTCACTGGACCCAGGACCTAGGCGATGCAATTACATTCTCCTGCCTTGGTGCTGCCTTCAGTGGGCACTGTGACATTTTGCTGGGCCATGCACTTAGATGATGTGTCTCTTCTTTTGCATTGGTGTTGCCTACAGTGGGACATTGTGACGTATTACTGAGCCCAGCACCAAGGTTATAAGACTCTTCTGCTGTGCCCTGCCCAGATACGACATTGTGATAAATTGCTGGGTCCAAAGTTAAGGTGATTTAACTCTCCTGCCTGGGCTCTGCCTACAGGGGTCATTGTGACATATATCTGCACCCACTCCTCAGGTGATGGGACTCTTCTCCTTCAGGGTCCCTGCTCACCAAGAAGATTTTGACTTATTTATGGGTCCAGCACCTAGCTGATATGCCTCTTCTTTTTAGGTTCTGCCTGCAGGGGACATTGTGACATATCACCAGGCTCAACACCTACATGATTTTTTTTTTTTTGCCTTGGCCCTTCCCTCTAAAGGCATTGTGACATATTTCTGAACTCAGCACCGAGGTGATGTCCATCTCTTGCTTGAATCCTGCCCACGAGAAACACTGTGACTTGCCTCTGGGCCCATCAACAATTTAATGTAACTGGGTGAATCACTTGAGGTCAAGAGTTCGAGACCATCCTAGCCAACATAGTGAAACCCTGTCTCTACTGAAAATACAAAAACTAGCCAGGCCTGGTGGCTCATGCCTATAATCCCAGCTACTCAGGAGGCTGAGGCACGAGAATCACTTGAACCCAGGAGGCGGAGTTTGCAGTGAACTGAGATCACACCACTGCACCCCAGCCTAGGTGAAAGAGTGAGACTCCATCTCAAAAAAAAAAAAAGAAAAAGAAAAAAAAAAGAAAATTAGCACTCTCTTGCATCAGTTGGGTGGTTCAGAGAGTGTCATCATATGCGGTGGCTCACGCCTGTAATCCCAGCACTTTGGGAGGCTGAGGCGGGCGGATCACAAGGTCAGGAGATAGAGACCATCCTGGCTAACACGGTGAAACCCTGTCTCTACTAAAAATACAAAAAAATTAGCCAGGCGCGGTGGCAGACCCCTGTGGTCCCAGCTACTCGGGAGGCTGAGGCAGGAGAATGGCGTGGGCCCGGAAGGCGGAGCTTGCAGTGAGCTGAGATCCGGCCACTGCACTCCAGCCTAGGTGACAGAGCAAGACTCCGCCTCAAAAAAAAAAAAAAAAAAAAAAAGTGTCATCATATGGCCGAGCACACAGGTAATATGGTGTTTCTCATATGCACATCCTGTGAATCATTAGGATTTTTACCCTTATACATGAATAGAGGCGACTGGTGAGGTCATAAATTTTACATGCAGACAGCCCACAGTTGTAATTGTGACTGTCATATGTGAACATCTTGTCACAATTAAGATGGTGATATATTTCTTTTTCTTTTTTTTTCTTTTTTCTTTTTTTTTGAAATGGAGCCTCACTCTGTCACCCAAGCTAGGGTGCAGTGGCACAATCTCGGTCCACGGTAACCCCTGCCTCCCAGCTTCAAGCGATTCTCCTGCCTCAGCTTCCTGAGTAGCTGGGATTACAGGTATGCACCACCACACCCAGTTAGTTTTTGTATTTTTAGTAGATATGGGGTTTCACCATGTTGGTCGGGCTGACCTTGAACACCTGACCTTGTGATCCACTTGCCTCAGCCTCCCAAAGTACTGGGATTACAGGCAAGAGCCACCGCACTGAGTCAAGATGCTGATACATTTCCCAACCCAGGTTGCAGGCAGGTGAGGGCACTTCTACCTATACACAGCTGATTAAAGAGATGTTGAACCTCATACCTGGGCTCAGGGCCACAGGTACAAGCATGGGTCTTCACCAGCATGAATATCTCAGAGCATATTGTGACTCTCCAGCATAACGTACAAAGTTCTCAGGTGGGACAGAGAGTGTCCTAACAGGATCCAGAACACAGAAAAGATGTTGATGCTCCTATGCACACCCAGTCCACAGTAAAATTGTCATTCTCCCACATATTCACAGCCCAATGTTGAGATACTGAATCCCACACCTGAAAGAAGTTGTAAGATGGAAAATTGACTCTCATACATAGATCTGATCTACAGGTAGGTTGGTGACACTAAGACCAAAATTAAGCACACCCGTGAGACTATAACTCTTCTAAAATGACACAGTTCACAGGAGCAATTGATGCTGTCATGAACAAATCCAGTTCATGACTGAGATTCTAACTCATGTACTTAGATCCAACATATGGAAGGTGTTGACTCTAATGACTAGAACCAGGATATCTGCTATATTATTAATCTCATCCCTGAAATTTTCTGCAGGTGTCATTGGGACATACACCTGTGCCCAACAGCTGAGTGATGTGACTCTCTTGCTTGGACACAGCTCACAGGGGCCATTGTAAAATACTGCTGATCCTATTACCCAGGTGATGTGAGTCCCCTCTCCTGCTTTGGCACTGCCCACAGGGAACATTATGACATATGACTGGGACCTGCACCCAGGTTATCTGACTTATCTGTTTGTGCTCTGCCCACGTAAGATATTGTAACATATTGTCAGTCCAATATCCAGGTGATTTAACTTTCCTGCCTGAGCCCTGCCTATAGAGAGCATTGGGACATATCTTTTCACACATGTTTCAGGTGATGGCACTCTATGTTTCTGCCTGGTCCCTGCTTACAAGGGAAATTGTGACATGTCACTGGGCCTAGCATCTAGCAATGACTCTTCTCTTCTACCAGAGTCCTGTCCAAAGAGGAGATTGTGATATATGGCTGGTCCCAACAGCACAGTGACATGACTCTTTTGCCTTGGCCCTGCCCTCAGAAGACACTGTGACATATTGCTTGACTCAGCATCAAAATAATGTGAGTCTCCTGCCGGGACTCTGCCCACAGGAGGCATTGTGACATGTCTCTGGATGCACCAATTATGTGATGAGACTCTACTCTCTTATTCGAGATATGCCCATTAGAGAGACTGTGACGTATCTCTGGGCTCAGCACCTAGGCGATGTGACTCTTGTTCCATGCCTGAGCAATGTATATATTGTGTATTGTAACACATGGCTGGGCCAATGCCTAGGTAATGCTACTTTTCAGCATAGGCTCTTCCAACAGTAGTATTGTAACATATCTTTTCATTTATCTTCTAAGTGATATGACTCTTTTTTACCGTCTGGGCTCTGCCAACAAAGAAGATTGGGACGTATCACCAGACCCACCACCTAGGTGATGTGTGTCCTCTCTTTTATGCAGGTCTCTCATATTTTGAGTATTGTGACATATTGCTAGGCCCAACACCTAGTGTATGGAAGGCTCTTGCCTAAACCTTACACACAGAAAGCCTTGTGACATATCTCTTCATGCATTACATAGGAGATGTCACTCTCTTCTGTTTGCACCCTACCCATAGGAGAAATTGTGACATATTGCTAGGAGCAACATGCAGGTGATGTGACTCTCCTGCCTGATCTCTGTCCTTAGGAAATATTGAGAAATATCTCTAGATCCAAACCCAGATGATGTGGCTCTCCTGCTCACTCCCTATCCACAGGTGGGATTGCGACACATAGCTTTACTCAGGTAACAGGTGTGATGATCACCCTCATTCCCCAAACCTGCCAATAGGAGAAATACTGTCTTTTGTAGGTAGGCTTAGAAAAATAGGTAAGGTCCTTGGTCTCCTCTTTGTACAAAGATCATGGAGATTTATCACTCTATTGCATGTGGTATAAAGCGCTCAGCTGGTACTGAGTGTCAGCAGAGGGCGCAGCACACAATTGAGATTGTGTTTTACACATTTACACGTGGCACTCATTAAGATCATCACCCTCACACATAGACGGAGTCCACTGGAGAGGTCCTGAATCCCAAATGCAGACGTAATCTACAGATGCAATTGTGACAGAACATTCAGCCACTGTTAAGACAGTGATTCATTTCTAAACCCAAATCATAGGTAGGTAAAAACTTTTCTGTCTGGAACCCACCAACTGAAGAGATATTGACCCTCATATCTGGACTTAAAGCCACAGGTAAAATCATGAATCCATACTAGTATTGATTTCATAACAGAGATATCAGAACAGATTGTGACTCATGCATACAACATAAAACCCTTGTGCGATACAGAGAGTGTCCTAACAAGGCCCAGGAATCAGATGAGATTGTAACACCTGTGTGCACACCTAGCTGATAGTAAAAAGTGTCATCCTCCCACATGAACACAGCCCTTTTTGAGGTTCTTAATTTCACACCCTGTGTCAGAGGAAAGTTGGAAAATTGACTGTCATCCATGGATCCAATCCACAGGTAGGTTGGTTAATCTCAAACATTCAGCACACATGTAAGGCCCTGACTCCACAAAGAGGACACAGTTTGCAGGAGTGATTGAGGCTGTCATGCATGGATCCATTCTCTCATTGAGACTGTGACTCCTGTTTTTAGAGCCAACATACAGGAGGTGTTCTCTCATAAATAAAACCTAGATATGTTCAAGATAGTTGATTGCATCCCTGGACCTTCCTAGGTGTGACTGTGACATAAGCCTCTGCCCAGGACCTCAGTAATTTGACTCGCTTTCCTGGGGTCAGGCAACAGATAAAAATATGACACATCCTTGGACCCAGCACCTGGGTGATGTGACTTTGTTCTTTTGCTGTTGCACCACCCACAGAGAGCGTTGTGACATATCAAAGTGCTCTGTAGACAGATTATGCAACTCTTTTGCCTGTGTCCAGACAGCATTGGCCATTGTGACATATTGCAGGATCCAACACCCAAAGGATGTAACTCTTATGACTGGGTTCTATCTACAGAGGGCATTGTTACATATTTCTGTGCTCATCACTCAGTGGATGTGACTCTCCTCTCCTGCCTGGGCCATGCCTTCAGGAGAGTGGGAGACAGGGAGAGTGACTTATTGCTATGCCCAGAACACAGATGATGTAATACTTCTTCCTGGTCTCCTTCCTCAAGTGTTACTTTGATATATCATTAGGCCCATCACATAGATGATATAACGCTCCTGTTTTTTTCTGCAACTTGTGCACAGTGTGGATTGTGAAATATCACTTGGCTTAGCACCTACATGGTGTGACTCTCTTCTCATGCTTAGGCCTTATCCACTGAGTTGGTTGTGACATAAAGCTGGGCCCAGTCACTAGGTTATGTGACTCTCCTCTTTTTCCTGAACCCTACCCACAAGAGGCATTAAGACATATCTCTGGGCCATTCACCTTGGTGATGTGAATCTACTGCCTGGGACCCATCCACCAAGGGATATTATGAAATATTGCTAGACCCAGCACCTAGTGATATGACTCTCCTCTTTTGCCTGGACACTGCTTACATGTGTATTGTAATATGCAGCTGGGTTAAACACCTGAGTGATGTGACTTTCCTGTACAAGCTCTGTCCATAGGGATATTATGACATATCATTTTGTTCATCACCTAGATGATGTGACTCTACTCTTTTCCTGAGCCCTGCAAAAAGAAGAGATTGTGACATGTCACCAGACTGAGCACCTTGATGATGTGACTATCCTCCCTTGCTCGGGTTTCACATATTATTGGTATTGTGACAAACCTCTGTGACCAACACCTATGGGTAGGAAAACTGCCTGGACTCAGCCTAAGAGGGCCTCATGACTTTTTAAAAAGATACGTGATTTTAAAAATGTGACTGTCTTTTTCTGCCTATACCCTGCCCTCAGGGAAGATTGTGGCGTATTACTGAACTAAGCAACCTAGTGATGTGTCTCTTCTGACTGGGGATTGCCGACAGAGACAGTTGTGACATATCACTAGGCCCAGGACCCAGGTGATGTGACTCTGCTGCCTGTTTCCAACAACATTCAAGAGAGGACTGTAACATATCCCTGGCCAAGAACTCAGGTGATTTGACTCTCTTGCCTTGTCCCTGCCCTCAGAGAAGATTGTGACATATCTTCAGCCCAAAACCCAGGTAATGTGACTTCCCTGCTTGCTCCCTATTCAGAGGAGAAATTATTATGTATATCCTGGCCCAGCTCACAGGTGTGACGATGATTCTCACACCTCAAACAAGCCAATAGAAGAGATATTGTTTCTCATTGCTAGGCTTAGGAAAACTGGTAAAATACCTGTGTCTCTTTGTATGAAGGTGACAGAGAGCTACCACACACTTGTATATGGAATAAAGCCCTTAAGTGGTACAGAGAGTGTCATCACATGTCCCAAAGGGGATATTGTTTCTTGTATGCACACCCAGCCAGCTGTTAGGATTGTCACCCTAACACCTGGATACAACCCATTGGAGAGGTCTTGTGTCTCACATGCAGATGCAATCCACAGTTTGATTCCTGTCATATGTAAACACTTGTCCAAAGTTGGGATGGTGACTCATTTCTAGACCCAGCTCATAGACAAGTGAGGACTCTCCTGTCTGGGCCCAGTTAATTTGAGAAATATTAACTTTTCTACTTGGGCTTAGGGAGCAGCATAAAGGTCTCGGGCAAATTGTGGCTCTCATTGCTACACTACAATCATCTTGGGTAGTATAGAGAACGTCCTAATGGGGTTCACACACAGGTGAGATGGTGACAGTGATAGCCACACCCAACTGACAGTAAAAATTGCCATCTTTCCTCATGAATACAGCCCACTGTTGAGGTGTTGAATCTCATAATCAAAGGCAGTTGAAAATTAAAACATGGTCTCTCGTTTGTAGACCCAATCCACAGGTGGGTTGGTTACTCTCAGATCAAAATTCAGCACACTTACGAGGCCATCACTCCAGTAAGAAAACAGAATTCACAGAACAAATTGAGAATTTCATGTACAAATTCAGCCCACTACTGAGATTGTGACTCATTTACTTAGACCAAACATATAGGAAGTGTTGACTCTTATACCTAGGATTGGGACATGTGAAAGATTGTTCATCTTTTCCTCAGACTTCCCTGCAGGACTGATTCTTACATATTCCTCTGTTTGGCATCTGAGTGATATGACTCTTGCCATGGCCTAGCCCACAGATGGAATTGTGATGTATTGCTGTACCCAGCACCTAGGTGATGTGACTCACTTTTTCTGCCTTGGCACCATCCATAAAAGGTATTTTGACATATCTCTGGGCTATATACCCAGGTTACATGACTCTCCTGCCTGTGTCCTGTCCACAAATGATCATGAAATATTGCTGGGTCCATCACCCAGGTGATGTAACTCTCATGCCTAGGCCCTGCCAACAGGGGGCATTGTGACAAATCTCTGTGCCAATAACCCAGGTTATGTGACTCTCTTTTTTTGCCTATTCCATGCTCACAGCAGGCATTATGACATATTGCTGAGCTCAGCACCTAACTGATGTGATTCTCCTTTCTAGTTTTTGCCCACAGGGGAGATTGTGACGTAACACTGGGCCTCAAACTAAGGTGATGTTACACTTTCATTTTTGAACTGTATTCAGAAGGCGTTATGACATATTCCTGGGTACAGCACCAAGGTTATGTGAGTCTCCTGCTTGCACTTTGCCCACTAACGGCATTGTAACATATCTTTAGACCTATCAACTATTTGATGTGACTTTTTTTTTTAAAGTGAAAGCAAGTTTATTAGAGAAGTAAATAAAAGAATATCTACTCCATAGATAAGACCTGAGGGCTGCTCGTTGGCTCTTTTTATGGTTATTTCTTGATTACGTACTAAACAAGGGATGGACTATTTGTGAGTTTTCCAGGAAATGGATGGGCAGCTTCCAGAAATCAGTGTGCCTCTCCTTTTTACACCATATAAGATACCCTCCTAACATTGCCATGTTGTTTGTAAAGTGTCATGGTGCTGTTGGGAGTGTCTTTCAGCATACTGATGCATTACATTTAGCATATAATGAGCAGTGAGAACTACCAGAGATCATTTTCATTGCCATTTTTCTTTGGTGGGTTTCTGCTGTCTTTTGTACTGCATCCTCTTCCATCAGAAAGATCTTTGTGAAAGGTACCTTGTGCTGACCTCTTGTCTTAGGTTCTGTGACACAGAATGCCTAATCATCTGGGACTGGAGGAATTGGGTTAATTCCTTTCTTTTTGAGGTCCCAAGATAACTTGGGACTCTTGGGCCTGTCAGAAAGTGACATTCCTTACTTACCACAGGTCAGGAACCCTGCACAGAGACTGTGTAGACAAGGTAGAAGGCCAGTTTTCCCAAAGGGCTTTTACTGGCTCTAAAAATCAAGTATGATTTCTCAAAGAAAAGACCATGATTCCACTCAAAGCCTTGGTAAAATAACCTGTGTCTCTCATTGTGTCCTGTTGCAAATGAAAACATGCTTATTGCACTTATGCAAATGACTGTATTGCCATAAATTAAGAATACTCAGCAATATCTTTGCACATTGTGGAGAAATCAGGGAGAGAGAAACAAATATACTCTAAATTATGTTTACAGGAGTATATTTTACTCAATTGTTAAAAGCTGTAAATGAAAGTGCTCTTGACTGAAACACAAAGGATCCACAACATTTTAAGTAAAAAGCCAAAAAATATTATTTCCATCTTTTATTAATTCAGTTCATGCAGTAAACTCTTGTTCTGTGTGATATATGTTAATATTTCAACTTGCCATGAGAGTCTTGAAAGTTTTTCTCCTGTTCTAATTTTGCAGTCTTTAAAGTTATCAGAAATTTGCATTCAAAAGCACCCATCAATGTTCCACAGCAGACATATAAATCACCTTTAAAAAACGATTAAAACAATACAAGAATTGTCTGTGGGTGACAAAAAAGTCTTAAAACAGTCATTATTAAAATCACGATTGCAGTGGCTCACGCCTGTAATCCCAACACTTTGGGAGGCCGAGGTGGGGGGATCATGAGGTCAGGAGATGGAGACCATCTTGGCTAACAGGGTGAAACCGTGTCTCTAGTAAAAAATAGAAAAAATTAGCCAGGCGTGGTGGTGGGCGACTGTGGTCCCAGCTACTTGGGAGGCTGAGGCAGAAGAATGGCCTGAACCTGGGAGGCGGAGCTTGCAGTGAGTCGAGATCGCACCACTGCACTCCAGCCTTGGCAACAGAGAGAGACTCCATCTCAAAAAAAAAATCACAATTGACGGCTGGGCAAAGTGGCTTATGCCTGTAATCCCAACAGTTTCGGAGGCTGAGGCAGGTGGATCACCTGAGGTCAGGAGTTTGAGACCAGCCTGACCAACATGGAGAAACCCTGTCTCTACTAAAGATACCAAATTATCCGGTTGTGGTGGCACATGCCTGTAATCCCAGCTACTCGGGAGGCTGAGGCAGGAAAATTACTTGAACCTGGGAGGGGGAGGTTGTAGTGAGCTGAGATCATGCCATTGCACTCCAGCCTGGGCAACAAGAGTGAAACTCCATCTCAAAACAAACAAACAAACAAACAACACAATTGACTAGAAATATTGGTTACTCTTGTGGAATAAACAATTTTACATAACAATGGTAACTATTAATAACATGCTACACACTAAGTCATAGCAGACTTACAGGCGTTTTCCATAATTTTGGAACACTCATCAATGACATATTTATACAAATAAAATCTCAAGAAAGCCAAATACCATTTCATGTTTGACAATACATTCTGTATAACTTTTATACTAAATAAATTGAATATGTCATTTTCAGACTTTAGGTGACCTAATTAATCCTTTAGATAATTAGATTAGACAAAGACAGAAAAGACAAAGTTTATAATTTAGTTTTGGAAAGTTTTTCCAATAGCAAAGGTTTAAAACATTTTACATTATCAAATCAACTCCCAGGTCACCCTATGTCATTCATTTAGCCAAAATGGCAACTTTTCTTTTTAAAAAAATTGTAATAGCCAAAAATCTTTACTTATTGCTAGAGGAAAGACTTAGCTTTCCAAACAATCTGTCTCTTGTCTTTTTTCTGTAGTTTATTCAAAAGACAAACCAAAATCTTTCATTTTTTAAATATAACATGACAATCTTGTTCAAGAGTGAAAGCCTGTATTTCACTTTGTATACTAATGATGCCAAACTCAGTTCTTAACAAAACCTTATATACAAACATATGAAATCTTAATTAGTTTGACTATAAGGTAAGATTCTCAGAAATCTTTTACAACCCTTTAAAATTTTTGTTAAAGAGCGAATCTATGCTATAAGAAAAACCTGTTGTGCTTTTATTCCAATGTTCAATTTATAGAAAAACTGAATAATATCTATTTAACTTTAGCCAGTATGTTCACACACAGAATTTTTTTATGAGATTAATTTTTTAAAAACCTTCCACAACTTGCTTGTAAGATGTAAGGTATTATGACTCTCCTTTCCTGCTTGGGCCCTGTACACAAGGTGGATTGTAACATAGTGTCATGATACTGTGCCCTGCACACAGGTAATGTAACTTTTCTGCCTGAACCCTGCCCACAGGAGGCATTGTGACATACTGTTAGGCCCAGTTCCCAGGTTATGTGACTTTACTGCCACGGCCCTGCCCAGAGAGTGGATATTGACATCTTTTTGGTCCAGTATTCAGGTGATCTGATTATCTTGCTTGTCCCCTTCTCACAGGTTAAATTTCAACCTATGATTTTTTTTCGCAGCTCACAGGCATCATGACCATGTTCATGTAGAAAACAAGCCACTAGGAGTGATTTTGACTCTGTTAGCTAGACTTTGAGTAGTGGGTAAAATCCTATGTCTCCTACATTTAGAAAGGTAATAGAAGTTGACAAAATGTAAGCATATTCTATAAATACTTTGAGTAATACAGACATATTAAGGGCCCAGCACAGAGTGAGATTGTGACTCTTACAGGTATACCAAACCAATAATTAGGATCATCACTTCCAAACAAGAAAGCAGCATGCTGGTGAGGTCCTGAACCTCACATGCAGGTGCAGTCCACAGTTAAAATCCTGATTGTCACATGTAGATCTGAGAACAGGTTGAATAGTGACCGATTTCCAGACTCAGCTCAGAGGCACGGTGATGACTTGCATACCCGGATCTAGCCATAGGAATTCTGTTGACTCTCGTAGGTAGCCTTAAAGCAATGGGCAAGGTCCTGGGCTTTCTACTTGTATGAAGGTCACAGAAGATTACAAAACTCACGCATATTGTATGACTCCTTGGGTGGTACACAGAGTGTCATAACAGACCCCAGCACAAAGTTAAAATTGTGATTCTTATAGGCATACCCAGCCAACAGTGAGGATTGCCCCTCTCACACATGAACAGAGACCACTGGCAAGGTCCTGCATATGGCACATGGATGCGGTCCCCAGTTGAAATTGTGCTGTTCACACTCATACATCACTAGGTGCTGGGTTCATAGTATATGCATTTTGTAAAAATTTATAAAGCTGTTATTTTATAACATATGTGCTTTTTATGTGTATAAAATTAAAAACATAATTTTTGATTTTTCTATGTATCTCTTATATTTCTTCCACAATCAATTTTTGTCACATACTTTTCTGGAAAATAGATAATTTCATCTAAATTTTCAAGTTTAATGTCATGACATTTAAAAAAAATTATGTTTGAATCTTGAATGTATCTCTAAATATCCTCTTTTGCCCTTTGTAAAATGTTTATTCCCCTTGAAATAGTTTATCTACTTTATTATTACATTCAAAGAACAGCACTACTTCTACTCACATGTTATTATCGCTGAGTAACAAATGAATCAGAAAAGTTGAGAAACTTGCCCAAGGTTACACAGGTTCTCTGAGCCTGTTCTAACCATTGTACACACGGTGTCATCCAGGAAAACACATGCAATACTATTTCTACAGGTCCATAAAATCACATATATACACACATGCAAATTTGTGTAAAAACAAAATGAACTTATACAGAGTATTCCTGCAGAAAGGCACTGGTTGAGGGTCTAGAAGGTCACATAGAAGAAGCCTCTGTTTTTGTTGTTTTGTTGTTTTTATAAAGATAAGGTCTTGCTATATTGTCTAGGCTGATCTCAATCTCTTCGGCTCAAGCAATCCTCCTGCTTCAGACTCCCAAAGTGCTCTCTGTCATATTTTTAAAAGTGTGCTGGCTCATGCTTGTAATCACGACATTTTGGCAGGCCAAGGGGAATAGATTGTTTGAGTACAGGAGTTTAAGTCAAGCCAGGGCAATGCAGTGAGACCTCATCTCTACTAAAAATAGAAAAAAAATAGCTGGGCATGGCGGTGCACACCTGTAATCTCATCACTTTGGGAGACTTTTTCTTCCATGATTAAAAACAAATGTTGGTGTCTGGCAGCCAGGCACAGCCAGGTAAGGTGAGGGCAGGAGGCAGAATCTTGCAATCCATGGGCTGCGTTGGCTTTTTCAGCATTTCTTTTTCTCCCCAACTACACAGAGAATTTCTTCAGTGTTTGATCTTATGCATCTTTGAATCCAGGCATCTCATTCTTTGCCTTATACATATTAAAAATGCATTCACAGTTCATAAAACATAATCTGTCAAGAAATATTCTAAACAAAAACAGTCTTTTTATAGAACCTAGTAATACACCTTAATTCCTTACAATTTGTGTTAAGAATTACTAGTATTGGCCAGGCGCGGTGGCTAAAGCCTGTAATCCCAGCACTTTGGGAGGCCGAGACGGGCGGATCACAAGGTCAGGAGATCGAGACCATCCTGGCTAACCCCGTGAAACCCCGTCTCTACTAAAAAAAAAAAAATACAAAAAAAGAATTACTAGTATTATGATGTTTTCTAACATGTAATAAACACTTTTAGATGTTTAGCACTTGTGATATATTCTAAAAACCTTCTCAAAATTAACCTGGGACTCCAAAGAATATGTATGACCCAAACAGTTGTTTTCTTCCCAACACCAAGGAATGGCATACAAGGCTGTCTTCAAGTTGAGGACAGGTCATAAAGACAAATTTTCAAAAAGAGAAAAAAATGTCTGCAAACTTGTTTCTACACATTGGTCTTACATACATTTCTCCATCGATTTTATTAATTCTGAATGAACCACATTACCTGAAGTGGTACAAATAATTGTTTCAAATTGTAGAATCCCCAGGAAACAGAAAGAAGCAAAAGCAAACTCTCCCAAAGAAAGTCACATCTATTCCAGACCTTGATGAACCTTGCAAATTTTCCATTATGTGCAATGACTAGCAAGCAATCAAATATGACAAAGTTGACAATAAATAAGATAATGTGAAAGACACCAGAAAAAATATATAACAGAAACAAATCTGCAAAGACATCCAATATTAGAGTTATTAGACACAAAAACTCAAAAACAACTACGCTTATCATAGCTAAAAAAGACAAAAGAAAGTATCTGCAAGAAAGAAGAAACTATATAAAGATTCTAAAAATAAATTGTAAAATGAATAATACAATAACTAAAATAAAAACCAACCACATTTGGACTTATATGTACAAGACAGAATCAGTAAAAGAGATGCTATATCAGTAGAAATTAACACATATGCAACAAATATCAGTCTCAGAAAAATGCCTGGTTAAGTATTGCAAGCATTCTAAACTTAAAACTGAAAAGCCTAAGGTTGACAGTACTTAACCTTTCTCAAAAATACAGTAGGTAAAAACACTGCACAACTCATTTCCTGAGTTAATATCAAAGCTCAACTGAGACAAAACAAGGACAACTATAGACAATCTCATTCATAAAGACAAAATTTTTTTTTTTTTGAGACTGTCTCTTGCTCTGTTCCCCAGGCTGGGGTGCAATGGCCCAATCTCAGCTCACTGCAACCTCTGCCTCCCGGGTTCAAGCGATTCGCTTGCCTCGGCCTCCTGAGTAGCTGGGATTATAGGCACATGCCAGTATGCCAGGCTAATTTTTGTATTTTTAGTACAGACAGGGTTTTACTATGTTGATCAGGCTGGTCTCGAACTCCTGACCTCATGATCCACCCGCCTTGGTCTCCCAAAGTGCTGGGATTACAGGCATGAACCACTGCACCCAGTCAAGACAAAATTTTTTTTTAAACCAATTACAAACAAAGTGACTCTTTCTCTGTATAAAATGAATAAAAC
Source organism: Piliocolobus tephrosceles (assembly GCF_002776525.5). Lineage (NCBI taxonomy): Eukaryota > Metazoa > Chordata > Mammalia > Primates > Cercopithecidae > Piliocolobus > Piliocolobus tephrosceles. Next base: position 31,230,410 of record NC_045454.1, on the reverse strand, counting down.
CATCAATAAGTTTATCTTAAGAGTACAGGATAAGTTGAACATTGTATGATCTACATGTCTACATAAAATAGGCACAGAACAAGAATTTGGTAACTAGAAATAAAAGAATATTTCATTTTACTTTCTAAATATACAAGGTATTTCAAATAAAGTACAGCAAATGTACATAATAAACTACTGAAAGCTTGTATTTTAATGTCATAAATGTAATAATTACGTTGGTGTTCAAGATTTTTATTAAACATTGCATCCATGGTTTCAGCCAACAGGTTAAAATGAGAAATCAGTTATACAATTATACTGACAAAGCAGAACGAGTCGATAAACTAATAAACTATTGGGTCTACCTAGGTAGATTGGATCCTTGCAAAGCAACTAACACAAAAATTGTGCATATGTATCGAGGATTTAAAACTTCTAGGAGAGGCCCGGTGGGGTGGCTCATGCCTGTAATCCTCGCACTTTGGGAAGCCGAGGTGGCAGATCATGAGGTGGGGAGTTCGAGAACAGCCTGGCCAATATGGTGAAACCCTGTCTGTACCAATAATACAAAAATTAGCTGGGCATGGTGCTTTGGGAGGCTGAAGCAGAAGAATCGCTTGAACCTGGGAGGTGGAGGTTGAAGTGAGCCAAGATTGCGCCACTGCATTCCAGCCTGGATGACAAAGTGAGACTCTGTCTCAAAAACAAAAAACAAAACATAACAAAAAACAAAACTTCCATGAGAACATGAAGAACAATAGTGTTACTATAATTGTGGGAAAATAAAATATTCTTAGACATCGCACAATGTAAAAATTATACATAGGCTGGGAGCGGTGGCTTGTACCTGTAATCCTAGCATTCTTTGAGGCCCAGGCAGGCAGATCACGTCAAGTCAGGGGTTCCAGACCAGCTTCACCAACATGGTAAAATCCTGTCTCAATGAGAAACACAAAAATCAGCAGGGTGTGCTGCGCATGTCTGTTGTCCCAACTATTCGGGAGGCTGAGGCATGAAGAGCCCTAGAACCCAGGAGGTGAAGATTGCACAAAGATTGCAGTGAGCTGAGATTGCACCATTGCACTCCCTGGGTGATAGAGTGAGACTTTATCTAAAAAAAAAAAAAAAATGCATTAAAATATTTATAACTTAGACTATATCAATTTTTTGTTTTGTTTTGTTTTTTTGTTTTTTTTGAGATGGAGTCTCGCTCTGTCGCCCAGGGCTGGAGTGCAGTGGCCGGATCTCAGCTCACTGCAAGCTCCGCCTCCCGGGTTCATGCCATTCTCCTGCCTCAGCCTCCTGAATAGCTGGGACTACAGGCGCCCGCCACCTCGCCCGGCTAGTTTTTTGTATTTTTTAGTAGAGACGGGGTTTCACCGTGTTAGCCAGGATGGTCTCGATCTCCTGACCTCGTGATCCGCCCGTCTCGGCCTCCCAAAGTGCTGGGATTACAGGCTTGAGCCACCGTGCCCGGCCAGACTGTATCAATTTTAAGAATTTTTGATTATCAAAAACATAAAAGCCTGTTTTAATAAAGATGGTGAAAAGGCAAACCATAACTGGGGTAAAATAGTTTAAAAACACATAGTACAAAAAATTAGTATTTAGAAAATATATATTACAGAATATGTATGAATAAACAAGGAAATGGAAAACATAAATAGGACAGATGACAAGTCTTAAAGCACAAACTTATGAAAAATGCTAACTTCATTAGTAACTATGGAAATGCTCAATAAAACTATAAATAGTATGTCTTTCTAATTAACCATTTTGTCAAAAAATTGTGTCTAGCAATTCCAAGAGTTGGTAAAAGATATGCAACATCTGGAATGCACAAATATCCACTGGCAATAGACTTGATTTATAAATTGATGTATATTTACACTATGCAATAGTGAAAATGGAGAGCTATAGCTATGCAAAGCAACATGAAAATAAACCAATTATAAATAAAAAAGCAAGTCGCAGATGAAAACTCAGGCTATCATGTATAGACAGGCAAATAGTAGGTAACGCTGAAATATATACTGTTAATAGACACAATTGCATAAAGTAAATAACACAAAATTCAGATAGAGGTCACTACAGGGTGGGAGGTTAATAGAAGACTTTAGAGGTATTGACTTGACAGGAGTGTGTGAGGATTTTATGCAGCAAGACTGAAAGTTTTATAAGAGTAAAGAGCAAAATTTATTTTTTCTCCATTTTATCTCATAAGGCTAGCAGAAAGTATGGCACAACGTGTGTGCTCCACACACATTTATCAGTTAAATGAATAAATTCCCCTTGTAAACGGTCAAGCTGTGCAAACCAAGACTTTATCTATTATTGTTTAGTTGATACAATCAAATAGAAGGCAATAAACTGTAAAATTCAGAAAGCACTATTAAAAGTTTGATGTTACTTCGGCATTCTTAGGTAAAATAGAGTAAAATTTTTAGTTTCTAAGTTTGTGACCATTATAAAATTAAATTGCCACGTGAGGATGAAAAACGAAATCTTACTTTAGGCGAGCATAATTTGAGAGGAAAGAAAAACTGAAAACTCGGTTCGGTCAGATATGCCAGTTCTACTCTATACTTTTTTTTTGGAAATAGTTCCCTCCTGACGCAGAGGGAGGCTGGCTGGGGGACCCTGGGCCCCTCTGTCCTTGTTGCGGTGGCAGTGGCTGATCTCTGCTTAGGCGTGAGGGGTGCGGCCCTGCGCTGGGCTTGAGCCTGCCCGGCCCAGCCCCTCCTCACTTCCCTGGACTCTTCACGGTGTCTACCTACCCCTGCACAATCCTGAGCGTCCCTCTGGTGGAAAGGGAGGTGGCAGCAGAAAGCCAGTGGGAGGAACTGGCCCCGCAGGTCGAGGAGGGCTCGCCCAGCTGTGGGAAATGCCCTGGTTGACGGCGGATTTCCGCGCACCGAGCTGAGCCCCGACCCCGGCTTTGAGCCCAGGGGTCCCTGCGCTGGGCGACCTTGGGCGTGGGTGCTCCGGCTGCTGCGGTGGTTCCTGCTGTGCTCAGCTGGGTCACGACTGGAACTGGTGCCCGCCAGAAGTGAAGGAGGTGCCCCGCAGGCGGGAGGCGGCGGTAGCCCTGGTCCCTGTAAACCCCGCCTTGCTGACAAATCTCAGACGCCAAGAACAGAAGAACGGAGAGCTTCAGCCAAATGGACGAACTGTTGGAGCGGCTGAGGGTGAAGCTGCCCAAACTCCTCAAAGTGGAGCAGCGAAGCAAACACTAGAGGACAAGAAAAATGAAAGTCACAGAAAATTAGCAGGAACCAAAGGCAGATGCTAATGCAGTGCAAAACAGTTCACACCATGACAGAAGAGTTGATGAGTCTCAGAAACTAATCTTAGTGACAGAGCGAAAGGACAGCAGTGAACGTGGTAAGGTGCTGACGATTCTGGTCCACTAGGACAGTAAATACCATCACAGTCACCACACAGTGAGTTACAACTGCATCATTTCCTATTTATTCCTAAATGAATAAAGGTGATTCTCATCACAAGTGCAAATAAAAAGTTATTTATCTTTTTTTAAAAACTGAAGTGTCGTGCTCTAGCTTTTTTTTTTTTTTTAGTTCTTATAATTTTGAAAATGAAATTGACATTTGTATGGCTTTTGAAGTTTCCCATAGTCTTGCATTAGTTGAATTGTTCTAAGTAAGTAGATTTTAAACTAAGAAGAGTAAACTATATGTGTTTTACATATTAAAGGCTCAAAGTAACAAATAATGTATCTGTTTATGATTTGAAAAGTTTAAAGTTTGATTATTTATCCGTACATACACAGAATAGTGTATCATGCTAAAACATCTGTTTTTTTTTTTTTTTTTTTGAGACAGAGTCTCGCTCTGCCCCCCAGGCTGGAGTGCAGTGGCGCGATCTCAGCTCACTGCAAGCTCCGCCTCCCGGGTTCACGCCATTCTCCTGCCTCAGCCTCCCGAGTAGCTGGGACTACAGGCGCCCGCCACCACGCCCGGCTAATTTTTTGTATTTTTAGAAGAGACGGGGTTTCACTGTGGTCTCGATCTCCTGACCTTGTGATCTGCCCGCCTCGGCCTCCCAAAGTGCTGGGATTACAGGCGTGAGCCACCGCGCCTGGCCAAAACATTTGTTTTTTAAAGTGGCAGCCATAGTTCCTGCCTGTCTGGATATATTTTGTACTTTTGTATGTTAAATACAACGTAAAAAAAACTTTATTATGTTTCAGAAAATCTAAGATTGGTATACACAAACAAACTTCAAAGGAATATCATATGGTGTTCCTTTAAATTAAGCATTTAAATGAAAGCACAGCAAGGCTTTCTTAAGATGCTAATCTGCTCTATATCAAAATTTCTAAAAGATTGTAAAAATTGGAGATCTATTCCAAGATAGCCAAATAGGAAGAGCTGTGGTCTGCAGCTCCCAACATGATTGAAGCAGAAGACGGGTGATTTCTGCATTTCCAGCTGAGGTACCTGGCTCATCTCACTGGGACTGGATGCACAGTGGATGCAGCCCATGGAGAGTGAGCCCAAGCAGAGCAGGGCATCACCTCACCCAGGAAGCACAAGGGGTTTGGGGATTTCCCTTTCCTAGCTAGGGGAAGCCGGAACAGACTGCACTTGGAAAAACAGGACATTCCCACCCAGATGCTGCACCTTTCCCAAGGTCTTAGCAACCGGCAAACACAAGAAGATTCTCTCCCATACCTGGCTCAGCAGGTCCTGCACCCAAGGAGCCTTGCTCACTGCTAATGCACCAGTCTAAGATCCAATGGCAACACAGCAACCTGGCTGGGGGAGATGCATTCAACATTGCTGAGGCTTGAGTAGCCAAACAAAGTGGCCGGGAAGCTCGAACTGGGTAGAGCCCACTGCAGCTCAGCAAGGCCTACTGCCTCTATAGACTCCACCTTTGTGGGCAGGGCATAGCTGAACAAAAGGCAGCAGACAGCTTCTGCAGATTAAAACGTTCCTGTCTGACAGGCCTGAAGAGAGCAGTGGTTCTCCCAGCATGGCATTTGAGCTCTGAGAATGGACAGACTGCCTCCTCAAGTCAATCCCTGACCTCATGTAGCCTAACTGGGAGACACCCCCCAGTAGGGGTCAACAGACACCTCATATAGGTGGGTGTCCCTCTTGGACAAATCTTCCAGAGGAAGAATAAGTCAGCAATATTTGCTGTTCTGTAATAATTGCCATTCTGCAGCATCCACTGGTGATACTCAGGCAAACAGGGTCCGCAGTGGACCTCCAGCAAATTCCAACAGACCTGCAGCTGAGAGACCTGACTGTTAGAAAGAAAACCAGCAAACAGAAAGGAATAGAAGCAACATCAACAAAAAGGACATATACACCAAAACCCCATCTGTAGGTCACCAACATCAAAGACCAAATGTAGATAAAACCACAAAGATGGGGAGAAACCAGAGCAGAAAAGCTGAAAATTCTAAAAACCAGGACACCTCTTCTCCAAAGGATTGCAGTTCCTCACCAGCAATGGAACAAAGCTGAATGGAGAATAACTTTGATGAGTTGACAGAAGTAGGCTTCAGAAGGTCGGTATTAACAAACTTCTCTGAGCTAAAGGAGCATGTCCAAACCCACCACCAGGAACCTAAAAACCTTGAAAAAAGGTTAGACAAATGGATAACTAGAATAAACAGTGAAGAGAAGACCTTAAATGACCTGGTGGAGCTGAAAACCATGGCATGAGAACTTCGTGACACATGCACAAGCTTCAATAGCTGATTCAATCAAGTGGAAGAAAGGCTACCAGTGATTGAAGATAAAATTAATGAAATAAAGTGAGAAGACAAGGTTAGGGGAAAAATAGTAAAAAGAAATGAACAAAGCCTCCAAGAAATATGGGACTATGTGAAAAGACCTAATCTACGTCTGATTGGTGCAACTGAAAGTGATGGGGAGAAAGGAACCAAGTTGGAAAATGCTCTTCAGGATGTTGTCCAGGAGAACTTCCCCAACCTAGCGAGGCAGGCCAACATTCAAATTCAGGAAATACAGAGAACACCACAAAGATACTCCTCTAGAAGAGCAACTCCAAGACACATAATTGTCAGATTCACCAAGGTTGAAATGAAAGAAAAAATGTTAAGGGTAGCCAGAGACAAATGTCAGGTTACCCACAAAGGGAAGCCCATCAGACTAACAGCGGATCTCACAGCAGAAATCCTACAAGCCAGAAGAGAGTGGGGGCCAATATTCAACATTCTCAAGGAAGAGAATTTTCAACCCATAATTTCATGTCCAGCCAAACTAAGCTTCATAAGTGAAGGAGAAATAAAATCCTTTACAGACATGCAAATGCTGAGAGATTTCATCAGCATCAGGCCTGCCTTACAAGAGCTCCTGAAGGAAGCAATAAGAATGGAAAGAAACAATGGGTACCAGCCACTGCAAAAACATGTCAAACTGTAAAGACCATCAATGTTATGAAGAAACCATCAATTAACCAGCAAAACAAACAGCTAATATAAAAAAGACAGGATCAAATTCACACAAAACAATATTAACCTAGGCTGGGCACGGTGGCTCAAGCCTGTAATCCCAGCACTTTGGGAGGCCGAGACGGGCGGATCACGAGGTCAGGAGATCGAGACCATCCTGGCTAACACGGTGAAACCCCGTCTCTACTAAAAATACAAAAAAACTAGCTGGGCGAGGTGGCGGCCGCCTGTAGTCTCAGCTACTCGGGAGGCTGAGGCAGGAGAATGGCGTAAACCCAGGAGGCGGAGCTTGCAGTGAGCTGAGATCCGACCACTGCACTCCAGTCCGGGCGACAGAGCAAGACTCCGCCTCAAAAAAAAAAAAACAATATTAACCTAAAATGTAAATGGGCTAAATGCCCAATTAAAAGACACAGACTGGCAAATTGGATAAAGAGTCAATACCCATCTGTGTGCTGTATTTAGGAGACCCATTTCACATCTATATACACACATAGGCTCAAAATAAAGGGATGGAGGAAGATCTACCAAGCAAATGGAAAACAACAACAACAACAAAAAAAGCAGGGGTTGCAATCCTAGTCGCTGATAAAACAAAATTTAAACCAGCAAAGATCAAAAGAGACAAAGAAGGACATTACATAATGGTGAAGGGATCAATGCAACAAGAAGAGCTAACTATCCTAAATAGATATGCACCCAATACAGGAGCACCTAGATTCATAAAGCAAGTCACCAGAGACCTACAAAGAGACTTAGACTCCCACGCAATAAAAATGGGAGACTTTAACACCCACTGTCAACATCAGACAGATCAACAAGACAGAAGGCTAATAAGGATATCCAGGACTTGAACTCAGCTCTGCACCAAGCAGACCTAACTGACATCTACAAAACTCTCCATCCCAAATCAACAAAATATACATTCTTCTCAGCACCACATCACACTTATTCTAAAATTGACGACATAATTGGAAGTAAAGCATTCCTCAGCAAATATAAAATAACAGAAATCACAACAAACTGTCTCTCAGACCACAGTGCAGTCAAATTAGAATTCAGGATTCTAATTAAGAAACTCACTAAAAACTGCAAAACTACATGGAAACTGAACAAACTGCTCCTGAATGACTACTGGGTAAATAATGGAAATGAAGGTGGAAATAAAGATGCTCTTTGAAATCAATGAGAAAAGACACAACATACCAGAATCTGAGATGCACATTTAAAGCAGTGTGTAGAGGGAAATTTATAGCACAAAATGCCCACAAGAGAAAGCAGGAAAGATCTAAAATTGACATCTTACAATTGCAATTAAAAGCACTAGAGAAGCAAGAGCAAACAAATTCAAAAACTAGCAGATGGCAAGAAATAACTAAGATCAGAACAGAAGTGAAAGAGATAGAGACACAAAAAACCCTTCAAAAAATCAATGAATCCAGGAGTTGATTTTTTGAAAAGATCAACAAAATGGACAGAACACTAGCAAGACTAATAAAGAAAAAGAGTGAAGAATAAAATAGATGCAATAAAAAATGATAAAGGAGATATCATTACCGATCCCACAGAAATACAAACTACCATCAGAGGGTACTATAAACACATCTATGCAAATAAACTAAAAACTGTAGAAGAAATGGATAAATTCCTGGAAACATACACTCTCCCAAGACTAAACCAGGAAGAAGTTGAATCTCTGAATACACCAATAACAGGTTCTGAAATTGAGGAAATAATGAATAGCCTACCAACACAAAAGGTCCAGGACCAGATGGATTCACAGCGGAATTCTACCAGAGGTACAAAAAGGAGATGGTACTATTCCTTCTGAAACTATTTCAACCAATAGAAAAAGACAGAATCCCCCCAACTCAATTTATGAGGCCAGCATCATCCTGACAACAAAGTTTGGCAGAGATACAACAAAATAGAATTTTAGATCAATATCCCTGAAGAACATTGATGCAAAAACTCTCAATAAAATACTGGCAACCCAAATCCAGCAGCACAGCAAAAAGCTTATCCACCACAAGCAAGTCAGCTTCACCCCTGGGGTGCAAGACTGGTTCAACATATGCAAATCAATAAATGTAGTCCATCACATGAACAGAACCATTGACAAAAACCACATGATTATCTCATTAGATGCAGAAAAGGCCTTTGACAAAATTCAACAGCCCTTCATGCTAAAAACTCTCAATAAACTAGATATTGATGGAATGTTTCTCAAAATAATAAGAGTTATTTATGACAAACCCATAGCCAATATCATACTGAATGGGCAAAACCTGGAAGCATTCCCTTTGAAAACTGGCACAAGACAGGGATGCCCTCTCTCACCACGCCTATTCAACATAGTGTTGGAAGTTCTGGCCAGGCCAATCAGGCAAGAGAAAGAAATAAAGGGTCAGTTAGGAAAAGACAAAGTCGAATTGCCCCTGTTTGCTGACTTGATTGTATATTTAGAAAACCCCATCATCTCAACCCCATGTCTCCTTAAGCTGATAAGCAACTTCAGCAAATTCTCAGAATACAAAAGTTTTCAATGTGTAAAAATCACAAGCATTCCTATACACCAATAACAGACAAACAGAGAGCCAAATCAAGAGTGAACTCCCATTCACAGTTGCTACAAAGAAAATAAAATACCTAGGAATACAATTTACAAGGGATGTGAAGGACCTCTTCAAGGAGAACTACAAACCACTGCTAATGAAATAAGACAGGACACAAACAAATGGAAGAAAATTCCATGCTCATGGAAGTCCTTGCCCATTCCTATGTCCTGAATGGTATTGCCTAGGTTTTCTTCTAGGGTTTTTGTGGTTTTATGGTTTTAGGTCTAACATTTAAGCCTTTAATCCATCTTGAATTAATTTTTGTATAAGGTGTAAGGAAGGGATCCAGTTTCAGCTTTCTACATATGGCTAGCCAGTTTTCCCAGCATCATTTATTAAATATGGAATTCTTTCCCCATTTCTTGTTTTTGTCAGGTTTGTCAAAGATCAGATGATTGTAGATGTGTGGTGTTATTTCTGAGGCCTCTGTTCTGATCCATTGGTCTATATCTCTGTTTTGGTACCAGTACCATGCTGTTTTCGTTACTGTAGCCTTATAGTATAGGTTGAAGTCCGGTAGTGTGATGTTTCCAGCTTTGTTCTTTCTGCTTAGGATTGTTTTGGCAATGGGGGCTCTTCTGTGGTTCCATATGAACTTTAAAGTAGTTTTTTCCAATTCTGTGAAGAAAGTCAATGGTAGCTTGATGGGGATGGCATTGAATCTATAAATTACCTTAAGCAGTATGGCCATTTTCACGATACTGTCTTCCCATCCATGAGCATGGAATGTACTTCCATTCATTTGTGTCCTCTTTTATTTCACTGAGTAGTTCTGCTTGAAGAGGTCCTTCTTTTATTTCACTGAGTAGTTCTGCTTGAAGAGGTCCTTCACATCCCTTGTAAGTTGGATTCCTAGGTATTTTATTCTTTTTGAAGCAATTGTGAATGGGAGTTCACTCATGATTTGGCTCTCTGTCTGTTATTGGTGTATAGGAATGCTTGTGATTTTTTTTTTTTTTTTTTTTTTGAGACAGAGTCTTGTTCTGTCGCCCAGGCTGGAGTGCAGTGGCCGGATCTCAGCTCACTGCAAGCTCCGCCTCCTGAGTTTACGCCATTCTCCTGCCTCAGCCTCCCGAGTAGCTGGGACTACAGGTGCCCGCCACCTCGCCTGGCTAGTTTTTTGTATTTTTAGTAGAGACGGGGTTTCACTGTGTTAGCCAGGATGGTCTCGATCTCCTGACCTCATGATCCGCCCGTCTCGGCCTCCCAAAGTGCTGGGATTACAGGCTTGAGCCACCGCGCCCGGCCAGGAATGCTTGTGATTTTTGCATACTGAAAAATTTTGTTTTCTGAGACTTTGCTGAAGTTGCTTAGCAGCTTAAGGAGATTTTGGGTTGAAACAATGGGGTTTTCTAAATGTATAATCATGTCATCTGCAGACAGGGACAATTTGACTTCATCTTTTCCTAATTGAATACCCTTTATGTCTTTCTCTTGCCTGATTGGCCTGGCCAGAACTTCCAACACTATGTTGAATAGGAGTGGCGAGAGAGGGCATCCCTGTCTTGTGCCAGTTTTCAAAGGGAACGCTTCCAGTTTTTGCCCATTCAGTATGTTATTGGCTGTGGGTTTGTCATAAATAACTCTTATTATTTTGAGATACGTTCCATCAATACCTAATTGACTGAGAGTTTTTAGCATGAAGGGCTGTTGGGTTTTGTTGTATGCCTTTTCCGCATCTAATGAGATAATCATGTGGTTTTTGTCATTGGTTCAGTTTATGCAGATTAAGTCTGCAGAAGCTGTCTGCTGCGTTTTGTTCAGCTATGCCCTACCCCCAGAGGTGGAGTCTAAAGAGGTAGGCAGGCCTCTTTGAGCTGCCGTGAGCTCCACCCAGTTTGAGGTTCCCAGTTGCTTTGTTTACCTACTCAAGCCTCAGCAACGGCAGACGCCCCTCTGCCAGCCTCACTGCTGCTTTGCAGTTCAATGTCAGAATGCTGTGCCAGCAGTGAGTGAGGCTCCACGGGCATGGGACTCTCTGAGCCAGGCGTGGGATATAATCTCCTGGTGTGCCATTTGCTAAGACCATTGGAAAAGCACAGTATTAGGATGGGAGTATCCCCATTTTCCAGGTACGGTCTGTCATGGCTTCCCTTGGCTAGGAAAGGTATTATCCCAATGCTTTGAGCTTCCTGGGTGAGGCGATGCCCTGCCCTGCTTCAGCTCACACTCCGTAGGCTACACCCACTGTCCGACAAGCCCCAATGAGATGAACCCAGTACCTCAGTTTAGAATGAAGAAGTCATCCATTGTGTGCGTCACTCATGCTACGGACTGTAGACTGGAGTTGATCCTATTCGGTCATCTTGGAACCTTTATCAACTAGTTATAAGTATTCTTTTTTTTTTTTTTTTTTTTGAGACAGAGTCTTGCTCTGTCGCCCAGGCTGGAGTGCAGTGGCCGGATCTCAGCTCACTGCAAGCTCCGCCTCCCGGGTTTATGCCATTCTCCTGCCTCAGCCTCCCGAGTAGCTGGAACTACAGGCGCCCGCCACCTCTCTCGGCTAGTTTTTTGTATTTTTTAGTAGAGACGGGGTTTCATCGTGTTAGCCAGGATGGTCTCGATCACCTGACCTCGTGATCCGCCCGTCTCGGCCTCCCAAAGTGCTGGGATTACAGGTTTGAGCCACCATGCCTGGCTATAAGTATTCTTAACTTAAAACAATATAGTTGTTTGCATCAATGAAACAAAAATCCATTTTCTATTCTTTTTTTTCTTTTGAGACATAGTCTCACTCTGTCTGGGGTGGGTATGCAGTGGCACAATCTCAGCTCACTGCAACCTCTGTCTCTCAGGTTCAAGTGATTCTCCTGCCTCAATTCCTGAGTAGCTGAGACTACAGGCATACACCACCATGGCCAGCTAATTTTTATATTTTTAGTAGAGATGGGGTTTCACCATGTTGGCTAGGATAATCTTGATCTCTTGACCTTGTGATCTGTCCACCTCAGCATACCAAAGTGCTGCAATTACAGGTATGAGCCACCGTGCCCAGTTAAAAAATCCATTTTCTTATGCAGTGAAACACAATAGAAAAATGCTAGTTCTTTTACCACAGCTTTTACTGGAAGGATGTGTTTTCCTTTAAGAAATCAAGTTTATGTTGCAAAGACAGTAACAGCCTCTTGGGAAAGCTGGTCTCATACCTTGTCTACATAGTCCTCATACAGAATTCCTGGCCTATGGTGAGTAAAAAAAATGTCACTTTGTAACAGAATCAGAAACAGTATTCTCTTGGAGCCTCAGAAATACAGGAGTTTAACCAACTCACAGGTATTTAAGGGTACAAATCCATGGCTTGGCCCAGCTTCAAAAAGTCCTATCTAAGATTTCTTTTGGAACAGAGTTCCATCAAAGCCTATCAAAAAGGCCTATGGAGAGATAGTTATTCTTGCTGCACTATGGCCAAATAGGCTGAGTATAATACTAAAGTCTATTTTGCAATCAATTCAGACTCTTGTGAGTTGTTTTTAACAAAACAAAATCTAAAAAAAAAAATTATGTTTCAAAACTTATCATATATTTCTCATCAACTTCTAGTCTCATTCATTGTTTTAAAGTTTTTGATGACATTTTAAACTAACCCTGCTTATTCTTGTAAGTCAACCAGAAATCTCTGCCTGCAGCTCAGAAAAAAAAGAAAGGGATGGGTAATGTAAAAATCTAAATCAATACTCTAGTTCTAAGCAATTATTCTGCAAATCCGGTTGGGTGATGGAAATAAATAAGGTGCCAATAACCCACAGGTTTCTTTTATCAGAAAGTAAGATCAAGGGAGCTAACCAAAGCCAAATCTCATGCCCCCAAATCTTAGGAAACATAATTATAGCTACCAGTTATCGGGGTGTGTCAGCAGCCTCAACATTTTTAGGCTTTCCCTACCCTCCTTGCTTCATTTCATTGCATGTCCTCTACTAAACCGGCTTGTTTCTTTTTCCCTAAAATCTATCAAGTTCCAAGTGGTAATGCAAATGGAATGATGCATAAACACACGTTTCTTTCGAGACACTTAAACCAGCCCTGGAAGAAATTCTAGCTGCTGTTTACTACACAGCACTCCTCTCCAGCGAGGAATAGCCAAAAATATCAATGCCTATTCTCCCTAACAGAAGTTAGGGTCTCCACTCCTGAGAGGTGACTGAGAGGGATTAGCTAGCTAGCCTAAGGTAGATAGCGAGGGAAGGGTCCTCAGAGAGCCCCCAACCCATGACTCAGTGCCTTATAACCACATACCTACCAACCTGGGCATAATGGTACACACCTGTAATCCCAGTGACTCAGGAGGCTGAGGTATGAGAATTGCTTGAACCTTGGAGGCGGAGGTGGCAGTGAACTGAGATCACACCATTGCACTCCAGCCTGGGTGACAGAACGAGACTCAATCTCAACACACACACACACACACACACACACACACAAAACCTCATCTTTCATCGATATTTTACTAGTTTTATGTCTGAGCACTTAAGCCTCAAGGACAGGACCCTGGATGATGATAAGAGTGTATTTAAATTCATAAAGTAAAAAATGACCATCAGAGTCTAATAAGTGATGATTACAGCAACATAATACTTCACAAAATCATTCTGGGTATGTTTGACAAACAAGAAGGTTGCACAGGACCTTCTTGTGCTACTCATGTGAAGTGTTCTTCTCTGTCACTTTAGTCTCAATTCCCAACCTTACAACTACCTCATACTCACATACACAGAATGAGAAAAATTAACTTATTTTCTTAGAAGGCCATGATTCACATTTTATTCTATTATGTCGTTTCCATATTGCTGTTATAATAGTGTTGAAGTGCACCCTCTTTCACCAGAACAGTTTTGTGAATGTGAATAGATTGACACTGGAGAAGACCAGCTCAACACACTCACCTGAACAATCCCTTTGCTTTTCAGGCATTAAAAATGCCTTCGAGGAGTGAAAGTAAAGTGACTGCTGATTGAGTAGAGAGTTATACATTGAAAAACATTTGTCAATTGTTTGAAGATTACATTGCATGGTCTACAACTTTTAAAATATAAAATGCATAGCATAAATACTGCAGAAGAAAATAGAATAAAAATGAGGGAGTTGACCACAAGACAGCCAAAGCTGTATTATAGCAATATAGAAAAATATATATCTGCTGTCAGAAGAAGGTAACTTGAAGTATTTCAGAGATGTTCTATAACAAACTAAAAATATTTTTTTAGATTTTGTAAAAAATATTTAAGCATTTTTAATTTTCAAAAAAATGTGAGTGCATATTTTGTGAGGTTAGTTTTTCTGAAGAATTTAAATATAATAGAGTAAAATATATATTTAAAATACCTTTTCTGGTTATAGATTAAAAAAGTAAAATTTTACAAAATTATATGCTGACCAATTTAATCAGAAGCTTGTTTCTTACAACTGTGAGAAATGACACAAAGATTCAACTTTTATGTTGGGCAGAAGAGAAAATGATTACCAGGGGCTAGAAAATTGTTGTTTCACTAATCAATGTTGATTTTTATTGCTATGTCTCAGATCATGTTAATAATAAAGTAACGGCCTTGATCCAAAAAATTTTTTTTAAATTTATTGTTTCAATCAGCCAAAATATTAACCAAAAGAAGGCATAGAAATAAAGGCATTTAACAGTCAGGATTTATAGTATAAAACTAAAATGTATCTAGAAATAAAAAGAAAAAAGAGATACGTAAATAAGAAAAGGAAAAAAAGTGGATTACTTACAATAGCTAAGGTATGAAATCAACCTAAGTGTCCATCAACAGGTGATTAACTTTAAAAAGTGGTATATTTACACAATGGAATGCTCTTTATTCCTTAAAATGAAAGAAGTCTTAGAGGTGGGCTCAGCAGTCTGTGTCTTAGTAAGCCTTGCAGGGACTCTGATGCATGCTGAAATTTGAGCAGCACTGGAATGTCAATGATTGCTGGGTCACCATGTCTGAATGTTAAGAACATCTGGAGTGAGACCAGTAAGTATGTTGTAGCTCTTTCTCCAGCCACAACCAGAAAGTCTTTGCTTTCCCATTGCCTTGCACCACGATTGTAAGTTTCTTGAAGCCTCTGCAGCTGTGTGAAACTAGAAAAAGATGCAAACCCAAAAGCCTCATTACAGTTTTTTTTTTTTTTTGAGACGGAGTCTTGCTCTGTCGCCCAGGCTGGAGTGCAGTGGCTGGATCTCAGCTCACTGCAACCTCCGCCTCCCGGGTTCACACCATTCTCCTGCCTCAGCCTCCCAAGTAGCTGGGACCACAGGCGCCGGCCACCTCGCCCGGCTAATTTTTTGTATTTTTAGTAGAGACGGGGTTCACCGTGTTAGCCAGGATGGTCTCGATCTCCTGACCTCGTGATCCACCCGTCTCGGCCTCCCAAAGTGCTGGGATTACAGGCTTGAGCCACCGCGTCCGGCCCTCATTACAGTTTTAAACACAGTTGGAGAAAAGAAAGCAACCCAACCTGGTGTGAAGATGAGAATGAAGACCTTTATGATGATCTACTTCCACATAATAGTGATTCGAGAATCCTTAACACAGCACTCAGCTACCAATGCCAATGAATAAGATTTTGCATCACAGTTGAAATGTGCTCACCACTCCTTTTGTAGATGTTCTGAATTGTGTACCAGAAGTCAACTGTTATTGGGGGATCCCACCCCCAGTATTTCAATGTAGCTTCTATTTTCCCTAAGTGTCGGCCAGTCTAGGAAATAAAGAGTACAAAGAGAGGAATTTTGCAGCTGGGCCTCTGGGGGTGACATCACATGTTGGTAGGACTGTGATGCAAACCTGAGCTGCAAAACAAAGGTCACATGCTTCTGAGGAAACAGGGCAAGGACAAAAGCAAAGATCACAAGGCAAAGGGCAAAAATTAGAATTACTGATAAGGGCCTATGTTCAGCTGTGCACATGTCTTGATAAACATCTTAAACAATAGAAAACAGGGTTCAAGAGCAGAGAACTGGTCTGACCTGAAATTCACCACCCTAGGTTTTTTTCCCACCCTAAGCCTAACGGTACTGCAGGAGAGACCAGGGCATATTTCAGTGCTTATCTCAACCACATAAGACAGACACTCCCAGAGTGGCTATTTATAAACCTCCCCACAGGAATGCATTCCTATCCCAAGGTCTTAATATTCCTTACTAGGAAAAAAATTCAGTGATATCTTCCCTTGCTTGCACGTCCATTTATAGGCTCTCTACAAGAAAACTATGGCTCTATTCTGCCCGACCCCACAGGTAGTCAGACCTTATGGTTGTCTTCCTTTGTTCCCTAAAATTGTTCTGTTTTTTCAAGGTCCACTGATTTCATATTGTACAAACACACATTTTACAATCAATTTGTACAATAGTGGTTCTGAGGTGACACACATCCTCAGCTTATGAAGATAACAGGATTAAGAGATTAAAGTAAGATGGGCATAAGAAATTATAAGACTATTATTTGGGAACTGACAAATGTCTGAAATCTTCACAATTTATGTTCAGAGATTGAAGTACAGACAGGCATAAGAAATTATAAGAGTATTTTTAGGGAAGTGATAAATGCCCATATTAAAATGTAATCTTCACCATTTGTGATCCTCTGCTGTAGCTACAGCTGGTCCCTCCATTCCGGGTCCCTGACTTCCCTTAACAAATTGTCTCATTAAGATGACTTCTAAAGTGATTCATTTTTATGACACATAATAAGTGTTAGCTGAGGTCTAGCTGTATGGTGAAAAGTGCTGATGAAAAATATTGTCTACAGATAGGATAGTCAACTTTTATTAACTGTGAGTTATACTGGGAGCTATACTTAATTCATTGAGGCTTTATTTGGTCAGTTTTTTTATATTTCAAAAAAAAATTTTTTTAAAGTATTTTAAAATATGTATTCTGCTCAAATCACCATTTCTTTTTTTCTGACTAAAAGTACTTTTTCACAATCTTTCAGGGATTATATTTTCTTTCACCTTCTATCTGCATTTTCTTTCTTCAGCCAATTGATTAAAAAGAGATGCAGAGAAGACACATTTGCTTCTCATCCACACATCACTTTCACTTGCTATTAGCCAATGTGAGTAGAGCTGAGAATAGCAGTTTTATAGCATGACAGCAACTTCTAATAAATAAACAACACTCAGAAACAAAACTATAAATCTTTTCAAAAGCTAATGTATTTTAAGCAAAATAAACAGATGCATCAATAACAAAATGCTTGTGGTAAAATAGATTTATTTTGATTTCTATTTAGTTGAGATAAGACTTGACCAAAATCTAGCAAATAGAGCAGAAAAAATATTATCTGAAATAAGAATATTGTAAGTGAAGTTAATTTGTCAATAGAAATAAGATTATGACCTCATGCTAATAGTCTCCCCTATGGTTGTAAAACATCAAATGCTACTTTTTATTATAAACTGTATTTCATATAAGTATTCCATTTATATCACCCTCTTTCACTATTTTCAATGCCTTCTCCCTTCATATCAGTGGAAAACAGGCCAGCTGCTTCCAGGAAAGCAGGCAATGCTCTTTTTACTTTAACAATGGTAATCAAGAGCACTAGTTTTGTTAATACTTCTGGCCAAAAACTGTTATTTTGCCTGAAGTACTGATTTTCTATTTCTCTCTATATTAATAAAATAAAATTATTAACCAAGAGGAATTTCAAGTTTTATGGAATTTTCTTTACATTTAAATGTCTCTGACTTCTCTGGAATATTGAAATTGTTACGAATCTAAATTGAGTACTATAAATAAACAATCTTTTACTAAAAGACTTTTTGAAGTGGAGTGATATTTATAAAAACTTTTCATAATATTGAAGAAAGGTTTTAACCATGTTCCCAATAATTACTCTGAACAAAGAATTTTCAATTTTCAATATTCTTTCGGAGTCACTCAGGGGAAATTGATATCTTTACAAATTGGCAAAAAAAAGGTGCTGAGTGGAGGTGCAACACATTGCACATCAATGTGTTTCACATGTACCTATTAGTGTCTTAATTTAGTTGAACTGTCATTTGCATAGCTACACACTTACTGAATCTTGTCATACTATTTTTTGGCAACGAATGCCATGTTTGTTACCCATTAGTTTTATACACTTATGTTCTCGGCTGAAAAAAATAAATCTTCTCTTAATTTACTCTACATTGAGAGACTAGATTCACAGTCTGGGGCTATAATAGTGGTTGACTGTTTTTAATACTATTCTTGGCAAATTCTCATATATTGACGTTCAGAAGGGATATAAATTTTATGAAAAGGGAGCTGACAAAAAGTAAAAACTTTCAAATAGGTTTAAGTTTTGAGATCTATTGCACAGGAGGGTGACTATAGTAACTATAATGTATTGTATATTAATAACTAAGAGTACATTTGAAATGTACCACCACAAAAATGATAGGTGAGTTAATAGATGTTATTAAACAAAACTTAATTATTTCATATTTCATACATATACTAAAACATCACATTGTATCCCATAAATTTATGCAACTGTGATTTACCAATCAAAATGACCATATATATATATTTCAAATGGCTTGCTCATTTACAGATGTAGGTAAGTACATCTAAGTGCTGAGAACCCAGCACTAAGAAATAGACTGTTGATTTTTAATGTTCAAAATAATATAGTACTTTAAAAGAAAGACTCTAAAGCAACTGTTTAGAGTAAAATTCTCTCTTAAGTTTTTAAATAATCGATTTCCTTCACTTTTTAGAAAATATTTTTAATTTATATTTTTTAACTATATTGAAATTTGTCCAATATAAATTCATTCCTGTAGTACAAAATGTGTACAATAAAATCTGTGATACAAGTAAATATACTACCACCCTCTTTATATTTGTAATGTGTTTCCTCAAAATTAATATTCTTCTGTACTTTAAGGATTTTTATTTTCTGAAAGATCTAGTGACAGTAATGGCACCCTTAATGCTTTTATTTAGTATGAACTCTCTGATGTTTAATCAGATGTGAGAAGATATTAGTGGCATTCACAATTTTTGTTTTCCAGACAGAGTTGCCCAGGCTAGTATAAATGCTTTCCTTTGCAATAAGGCATGAGCATTGGTTAAATGTTTTGCCACATTGATTATTCTAGCAGTTTTCTCCAGTATGAGTTATTTTACCTACAATCAAGCGTGACAGCCATTTAAAGGCCTTATCACATTCTTCACATTCCTAGGATTTCTCATTGGTATGATTTCTTTTATATTCAGAAAAGTCTTGAGGTGTTGCCAAAAGCATTGTCACATCTTTCAGGTTTGTAGCATCTCTCTCGTGTATGAATTAGCTTATGTCTGTTAAGAATTGAGGATCTATTCAAGGCTTTCCCACATTCTTCACATGTGTATGGTTTCTCTACAGTGTAAGTTGTCTTATATGTAGTAAGCCTTAAGGACTGGTTAAAGGCTTTGCCACATTCCACACAATTGTAGGAATTCCCTCCAGTATGAATATGTGGATGTTTAGTAAGGATTGAGGAACAGTGGAAAGGATTGCCACATTCTTCATATTTGTAAGGTTTCTCTCCAGTATGAATTCTCCTGTGTTTAGTAAGGCTTGAGGACCAGTTGAAGGCTTTGCCACATTCTTCACATTCGTAGGGTTTCTATCTGGTATGAATTACCTTGTGTTTAGTAAGGACTGAGAACTTACTAAAGGCTTTGCCACATTCTTCACATTGTAGGGTTTCTCTTAAGTATGAATTATCTTATGTTTAGAAAGGATTGAGAACACACTAAAGCATTTGTCACATTCTTCACATTTGTAGGGTTTCTCTCCAGTATGAATTTTCTTGTGATAACTAAGGGTTGAGAACCAGTTAAAGGCTTTGCCACATTCTTCACATTTGTAGGGTTTCTGTCAAGCATGAATTCTCTTGTGTTTACTAAGGCTTGAGGGCCAGCTGAAGGCTTTGCCACATTCTTCACATTTGTAGGGTTTCTCTCCAGTATGAATTTTCTTATGTTTAGTAAAGATTGAGAACGTACTAAAGCCTTTGCCACATTCTTCACATTTGTAGGGTTTCTCTCCAGTATGAATTACCTTATGTTTAGTAAGGATTGAGAACATACTAAAGCCTTTGCCACATTCTTCACATTTATAGGGTTTCTCTCCAGCATGAATTTTCTTATGATAACTAAGGGTTGAGGGCCAGTTATAGGCTTTGCCACATTCTTCACATTTGTAGAGTTTCTCTCCAGTATGAATT
>NC_045454.1:31209848-31210141 GCF_002776525.5 Piliocolobus tephrosceles | reverse complement strand
CTTTGCCACATTCTTCACATTTGTAGAGTTTCTCTCCAGTATGAATTACCTTATGGTTACTAAAGACTGAGAAAGAGCTGAAGACTTTACCACATTCTTCACATTTGTAGGGTTTCTCTCCAGTATGAACTTTTTTATGTTTAGTAAAGATTGAGAATGTACTAAAGTCTTTACCACATTCTTCACATTTGCAGGGTTTCTCTCCAGTATGAATTTTCTTATGTTTAGTAAAGATTGAGAATGTACTAAAGTCTTTGCCACATTCTTCACATTTATAGGGTTTCTCTCCAGTA
>NC_045454.1:31171744-31209838 GCF_002776525.5 Piliocolobus tephrosceles | reverse complement strand
CTTTGCCACATTCTTCACATTTGTAGGGTTTCTCTCCAGTATGAATTTTCTTGTGATAACAGAGGGTTGAGAACCACTTAAAGGCTTCGCCACATTCTTCACATTTGTAGGGGTTCTCTCCAGTATGAATTCTCTTGTGTTTAGTAAGGTTTGAGGACCACCTGAAGGCTTTGCCACATTCTTCACATTTGTAAGGTTTCTCTCCAGTATGAAGTACCTTATGTTTAGTAAGGATTGAGAACACACTAAAGCCTTTGCCACATTCTTCACATTTATAGGGTTTCTCTCCAGTATGAATTTTCTTATGATAACTACGTGTTGAGCGACACTTAAAGGTTTTGCCACATTTTTCACATTTGTAGGGTTTCTCTCCAGCATGAATTCTCTTGTGCTTAGAAAGGCTTGAGGACCAGCTGAAGGCTTTGCCATGTTCTTCATATTTGTAGGGTTTCTCTCTGGTATGAATTACCTTGTGTTTACTAAGGACGGAGAACTTACTAAAGGCTTTGCCACATTCTTTACATTTGTAGGATTTCTTTCCAGTATGAATTCTCTTATAATAAGTAAGTCTTGAGGACCAGTTAAAGGCTTTGCCATCTTCTTCACATTTGTAGGAATTCTCTCTAGTATAAATTCTTTTATGGTGAGAGAGGTGTGAAAGCATGCAAAATGATCTGACATGTTCTTTACATTTCAAAAGTTTCTTTCCAGTATGCCTTATCTTTTGTCTGTTTGAATTTGAACATTTATGAAAGATGTTTGCATATTTGCCACATTGAAACACTTTGCTCTGTATAGTTGTCAAACTCTGGTTAAGCTGATTATAACCTTCTTTGTGCATCTTACACTCATCCACATTGGTACAACCAATTTTTAACTGTAAATTCTCAGGTCCACATTTTTCATATCTTCTCAATGTCACTTTTTGGGAAGAATCTTCTATACCCTGCTCTGGCCAAAGGTCTTGAGCAAAATGAGAACATGTAACTGAAAAGAAATAAAAATTACAAATTAGTCCACTTATTAGACTCAGGTAAATATAGTTTCCAAATCTAACCTATAAAATTATTCAAACTACATAAGCAAGATGACATTGCAAATGATACAGGCCCTAATTCTTCATAAATGTAATGAAAACATACAGACCAAAATACATATGAGGATAATTTATACATGAGTTAAGTGTGTGCAGTGCCTGAATTAAGCCCAATGCAAAGAGCCACGTAGAAGAAAAGTTTGTTAAATTTCCCCAATACAACTCTTTCTGCTCCTCAATATTACCTAGTCCCTTCAGAAGTAAATTGTCAACTTGTTTGTTTGTTTGTTTGTTTAAGGAAAGTAAAATATTGGCACATATGATTTAATTTCTGTCTTCTACGGCCCTTACCACACACTGGTTTCTGTCTCCCATGACAAAAGGTGCTGACAGATACGGTGATATACTTTGAAATGACACTTTTGAGTCTGCTGAGACCAAAGGTAAATGCACTGCAGCAGAGCACTGCAGTGCTGCAGAGAGAGAACAGGTGTACCAAGTGATTACTTTTCAGAAGAAACATAAATAATCTCTCTTAACTAAAACTAAACACAAAATTTCAGACAAGACAAATCTGAAGATGTTTGAGAGACCCACATAATCTCTAGCCAAGATCATTATTTTCTGACTATGCCAGGACAAAGCTACATTAAACTTTGTGACAGGTAGCCTTTTTAAATGTCCAAATCTCAAAGATTACAATCTATACAAAATAGGGCAATATAATCTCATCAAAAATATTATAAAATTTTCATAAAGAAACTATTAAAATGTATACATTAATTTTAAAAACTGAATAACATTTGGTAAGTGAAATAGGAAAACAAAAGAGTATAGAAAATCAGAAAAATGAGGATAAGAACAAAAATAATCAGTGAATTGTCAACAAAAGATTTGCAGGCCAGAAGAGAACTGTGTGATATAGTCAAAGTCCGAAAAAAGAAAAAAAAAAAAATAGCAATCAAGTGAGAATAATACCATCAGCAAATCTGTCCTGCCTAATAGGAAAAAACAAACAAACAAAAAAACTTTCAAAATAACTAAATTCTTAAGAAGTATTTTGGGACAGCATATGTCTTCCATAGGAAACATGCTGAAAGCAGTTCTTACCACTGAAAATAACATAATGCAAGAAAACAACACCTAATCATATAAAAATACATCATTTTCTAGAAAAGATATGCACATACAAAAAATTGAATTTCTAGCATTATTCTAACGGTGCAAAAAAGATTTTTAATTATTCTCTAACATTTGAGAGATAAAAGCATAGGAATTATTATAAACATCTGTTAATGAATATACAACATAAATAGATAAACTTAGCAACATCAGTGACAAATTTAAGGGCAGACATAAAAAGGAAGAATTTTTTATGCAACCAAAGTTAATTTTTCACCTGATTAAAATATATTGTTGTATTTTTAGAGGTTTTATGTAATCCCCAAGATACCACACACAAAAAAACTACATACATATACAAAAGAAAAATAAGAAAGTGAAAGCATATCAATACAAAAATCAGAAAGAAGAAAAGGAAGACAGAGAGAGAAAATGAGGGACAACATGCAAGAATCAAATAGAATAGGTAATAAAAGTAATGCCTTCACTTTCCAATGTATTTAAATATATGGAAAATTAACTTTCAAATCAACAGATTTTTAATAGATTTATTAACATTTTTTCTTTTGAGACAAAGTTTTACTCTTGTTGCCCAGGCTGGAGTGCAATGAGACTATCTCAGCTCACTGTAATCTCTGCCTTTCAGGTTCAAGAAATTCTCCTGCCCCAGACTGCCAAGTAGCTGGGATTACCAAAGTCCACCAACACAACCAGCTAATTTTTGTATTTTTAGTAGAGATGGGGTTTCACAATGTTGGCCAGGGTGGTCTGGAACCTCTGACCTCAGGTGATCCACCCCCCTTGGCCTCCTGAAGTGCTAGGATTACAGGCATGAGTCACTGTGCCCGGCCTATTAAATATTTTAAATATCAAGAACCAACTTGCCTTTCTGCAACGGTCAGTTGAAATCTAATATTAAAAAGGCTCAAAGTGGCAAGATGGAAGTAGATATTTCATGCAAATATTAATCAAATGAGAGCAGAAGAAGTCAAAATAATATTACACAAGCTAAATTTTTAGTCAAGGACTCATATTTTATAAAATGCACTTGACAGTGAAACTCCAAAGAGACAAAGAAAGATATTAAAAATAATAGATTAATTGGGAACCTGTGAAAACTTTGAATACATGTGTGTGTGTGTCTGCGTGTGTGTGCGTCACACAGGATTACAAATATATAAAGCAAATACTGACAGAATAGAAGAAACATAAGGAGAGCAATATAATTATAGCAGGATATTATTATACCACATTTTCTGTAATAAAAATCAAAATAGAGGAGGCTGGCAAGATGGCCGAATAGGAACAGTTCTGGTCTGCAGCTCCTAGCGCAATCGATACAGAAGGTGGGTGATTTCTGCATTTCCAACTGAGGTACCTGGTTCATCTCATTAGGACTTGTTGAACAGTGGGTGCAGCTCACTGAGTAGGAGCCAAAGCAGTGTGGGATGTCGCCTCACCGGGGAAGTGCAAGAGGTTGGGGAACTCCCTCTCCTAGCCAAGGGAAGGGTTTAGGGACTGTACCATGAAGCACAGTGCTCTCCAGCCCAGATACTGTGCTTTTCCTGTGGTCTTCATAAGCTGCAGACCAGGAGATTCCCTCCGGTGCCTATGACACCAGGGCCCTGGGTTTCGAGCACACAACTTGAAAGCACAAAGACTGAACTGGGTGGAGCCCACCGCAGCTCAGCAAGACCAGACTGTATCTCAAGATTCCTCCTCTTTGGGCAGGGCATCTCTGAAAAAAGAGGCAGCAACCACAGTCAGGGGAATATAGATAAAACACCCATCTCCTTGGAACAGAGCACCTGGGGTAAGGGACAGCTGTGAGCGCAGCTTTAGCAGACTTAAACATCCCTGCTGGACAACTCTGAAGAGAGAAGTGGATTTACCAGAACAGCATTCGAGCTCTGCTAAGGGTCAGACTGCCACCTGAAGTCTCCTGACTGAGACTCCTGATTGCCACCTGTGTCTCCTGATTGAGAGACACCTCCCAGTAGAAGCTGATAGACACCTCATGCAAGAGAGCTCTAGCTGGCATTTGGCAGGTGGCCTCTGGGACAAAGCTTCCAGAGGAAGGAACAGGCAGCAATCTTTGCTGTTCTGCGGCCTCCACTGGTGATACCCAGGCAACCAGGGTCTGGAGTGGGCTTCCAGCAAGCTCCAGCAGATCTGCAGCAGAGGGTCCTGACTGTTAAAAGGAAAACAAACAAACAGAAAGGAATAGAAGCTACATGTACAAAAATGATGTTTACTCAGAGACCCCATTCGAACGTCATCAACATCAAAGACCAAAGGTAGATAAATCCATAAAGATGGGGAGAAGTCAGTGCAAAAAGGCTGAAAATTCCAAAAACCAGAATGCCTGTTCTCCTCCAAAGGATCACAACTCATTACCAGCAAAGAAACAAAACTGAATGGAAAATAAGTCTGATGAATTGACAAACTCAAATTTGACAAATTTCAGAGGTGGGTAATAACAAACTCCTCCAAGCTAAAGAGCATGTTCTAACCCAATGTCAGGAAGCCAAGAACCTTGAAAAAAGGTTAGACGGATTGCTAATGAGAATAACCAGTTTAGAGAAGAACATAAATGCCTGATGGAGATGAAAAACACAGCACGAGAACTTCATGATGCATGTGCAAATATCAATAGCTGAATTGATAAAGTGGAAGAAAGGATATCAGAGATTGAACATCAATTTAATGAAATAAAGCAAGAAGACAAGATTAGAGAAAAAAAGAATAAAAAGAAATGAACAAAACCTCCAAGAAATATGCGACTATGTAAAAAAAGACTAAATCTATGTTTGATTGGGGTACCTGAAAGTGACAGGGAGAATGGAACCAAGTTGGAAAACACGCTTCCGGATATCATCCAGGAGAATATCCCCAACCTAGCAAGACAGGCCAACATTCAAATTCAGAAAATACAGAGAACACCACAAAGATACTCCTCGAGAAGAGCACCCCTAAGACACAGAATCGTCAGATACACCAAGGCTGAAATGAAAAGAAAACTGTAAAGGGCAGCCTGAAAGAAAGTCTGGGTTACCCACCAAAGTAAGCCCATCAGACTTGGCCGGGCGCAGTGGCTCAAGCCTGTAATCCCAGCACTCTGGGAGGCCGAGACGGGCGGATCACGAGGTCAGGAGATCGAGACCATCCTGGCTAACATGGTGAAACCCCGTCTCTACTAAAAAATACAAAAAACTAGCCGGGCGAGGTGGCGGGCACCTGTAGTCCCAGCTACTCGGGAGGCTGAGGCAGGAGAATGGCGTGAACCTGGGAAGCGGAGCTTGCAGTGAGCTGAGATCCAGCCACTGCACTCCAGCCCCGGCGACAGGGCCAGACTCTGTCTCAAAAAAATAAAAATAAATAAGTAAGCCCATCAGACTAACAATGGATGTCTCTGCAGAAACCCTACAAGCCAGAACAGAGTGGGAGCCAATACTCAACATTCTTAAAGAAAGGAATTTTCAACCCAGAATTTCATATCCAGCCAAACTAAGCTTCATAAGTAAAGGAGAAATAAAATCCTTTACAGACAAGCAAATGCTGAGAGATTTTGTCACCACCAGGCCTGCCTTACAAGAGCTCCTGAAGGAAGCACTGAACATAAAAAGGAAAGACTGGTACCAGCCACTGCAAAAACATACCAAATTGTAAAGACCATTAACACTATGAAGAAACTGCATCAACTAACGGGCAAAATAACCAGCTAGCATCATAATGACAGGATCAAATTCACACATAACAATATTAACCTTAAATGTAAACATGCTAAATGCCCCAATTAAAAGACACAGAATGGCAAATTGAATAAAGAGTCAAGATCCATCGAAGTGCTGTATTCAGGAGATCCATCTCACGTGAAGACACACACAAAAGGCTCAGAACAAAGGGATGAAGATCTACCAAGCAAATGAAAACCAAAAAAAAAAAAAAAAAAGCAGGGGTTGCAAACCTACTCTCTGATAAACCAGTTTAAACCAGCAAAGATCAAAAGAGACAAAGACGGTCATTACATAATGGTAAAGGGATCAATTCAACCAGAAGAGCTAACTATCCTAAATATATATGCACCCAATACAGGAGCACCCAGATTCATACAGTAAGTCCTTAGAGACCTACAAAGAGACTGAGACTCCCACATAATAATGGGAGACTTTAATACCCTGCTGTTAGATCAATGTGACAGAAGATTAACAAGGATATCCAGGACTTGAACTCAGCTCTGCACCAAGCAGACCCAATAGACATCTACAGAACTCTCCACCCCAAATCTACAGAATATACTTTCTTCTCAGCACCACATTTAAAATCACTCCTCAGAAAATGGAAGAGAATAGAAATTACTACAAACTATCTCTCGGACCACAGTGTAATCAAATTAGAACTCAGGATTAAGAAACTCACTAAAACCTGCACAACTTACATGGAAACTGAACTACTTGCTCCTGAATGACTACTGGGTAAATAACAAAATGAAGGCAGAAATAAGATCAAGTCAGCTTCATCCCTGGGATGCAAGACTGGTTCAATATACACAAAACAATAAACATAACCAATCTCATAAACAGAACCAATGACAAAAACCACATGATTATCTCAAAAGATGCAGAAAAGGTCTTTGACAAAATTCAACAGTCTTCATGCTAAAAACTCACAATAAACTAGATATAGATGGAACGTATCTCAAAATAATAAGAGCTATTTATGACAACCCCCACAGACAATATCATACTGAGTGGGCAAAAACTGGAAGCATTCCCTTTGAAAACTGGCACAAGACAGGGATGCCCTCTCTCACCACTCCTATTCAACACAGTATTGGAAGTTCTGGTGACCGCAATCAGGCAAGAAAAAGAAATAAAGGATATTCAAATAGGAAAAGAGGAAGTCAAATTGTCTCTATTTGCAGATGACATGATTGTATATTTAGAAAACACCATTGTCTCAGCCCAAAATCTCCCTAAGTGGATAAGCAACTTCAGCAAAGTCTCAGAATACAAAATTGATGTGCAAAAATCACAAGCATTCCTATATCCTATACATCAATAATAGAGAGCCAAATCATGAGTGAACTCCCATTCACAATTGCTACAAAGAGAATAAAATACCTAGCAATACAACTTACAAGGGATGTGAAGGACCTCTTCAAGGAGAACTGCAAACCACTGCTCAAGAAAATGAGAGGACACAAAAAATGTAAGAACATTCCATGGCCGGGTGCAGTGGCTCATGCCTCTAATCCCAGAACTTTGGGAGGCCAAGATGGGCAGATCACAAGGTCAGGAGATCGAGATCATCCTGGCTAACACTGTGAAACCCTGTGTCTACTAAAAATACAAAAACTTAGCTGGGCATGGTGGTGGGTGCCTCTGGTCCCAGCTACTCAGGAGGCTGAGGCAGGAAAATGGTGTGAACCTGGGAGGCAGAGCTTGCAGTGAGCCGAGATCAAACCACTGCACTTCAGCCTGGGCAACAGAGTGAGACTTTGTCTCAAAAAAAAAAAAAACAAAAAACAAAAAACAGAAAAGAAAATGCAAGAACATTCCATACTCATGCATAGAAATAATCAATATCATGAAAATGGCCATACTGCCCAAAGTAATTTATAGATTCAGTGCTATCCCCATCAACCTACCATTGACTTTCTTCACAGAATTAGAAAAAACTGCTTTAAATTTCATATGGAACCAAAAAAAAGCTCATAAAGCCAAGACAATCCTAAGTAAAAAGAACAAAGCTGGAGGCATCATGCTACCTGACTTCACACTATACTACAAGGCTATAGTAACCAAAACAGTATGGTACTGGTATCAAAACAGAAATATAGACCAATGGAACAAAGAGGCCTCAGAAATAACACCACACATCTACAACCACCTGATCTTTGACAAAGATGACAAAAACAGTCAATGGGGAAAGGATTCCCTATTTAATAAAAGGTGTTGAAAAAACTGGCTAGGCCGGGCGCGGTGGCTCAAGCCTGTAATCCCAGCACTTTGGGAGGCCGAGACGGGCAGATCACGACGTCAGGAGTTCGAGACCATCCTGGCTAACACGGTGAAACCCCGTCTCTACTAAAAAATACAAAAAGCTAGCCGGGCGAGGTGGCTGGCGCCTGTAGTCCCAGCTACTTGGGAGGCTGAGGCAGGAGAATGGCGTAAACCCGGGAGGCGGAGCTTACAGTGAGCTGAGATCCGGCCACTGCACTCCAGCCCGGGTGACAGAGCGAGACTCCGTCTCAAAAAAAAAAAAAAAAGAAAAAAAGAAAAAACTGGCTAGCCATATGTGGAAAACTGAAACTGGTCCCCTTCCTTACACCTTATACAAAAATTAATTCAAGATGAATGAAAGACTTAAATGTAACACCCCAAACCACAAAAACCCTAGAAGAAAACCTAGACAGTACTATTCAGGACATAGGCATGGACAAAGACTTCATGACTAAAACACCAAAAACAATGGCAACAAAAGCCAAAATTGACAAATGGAACCTAATAAACTAAAGAGCCTCTGCACAGCAAAAGAAACTGTCATCAGAGTGAACAGGCAACCTACCGAACGGAAGAAAAATTATGCAATGTATCCATCTGACAAAGGGCTAATATCCAGGATCTACAAAGAACTTAAACAAATTTACAAGAAAAAAAAAAAAAAAAAAAAAAACCCCATCAAAAAGTGGGCAAAGGCCGGGCCCGGTGGGGCTCAAGCCTGTAATCCCAGCACTTTGGGAGGCCGAGACGGGCGGATCACGAGGTCAGGAGATCGAGACCATCCTGGCTAACACAGTGAAACCCCGTCTCTACTAAAAAATACAAAAAAAAACTAGCCGGGCGAGGTGGTGGGTGGCTGTAGTCCTAGCTACTCCGGAGGCTTAGGCAGGAGAATGGCGTAAACCCGGGAGGCGGAGCTTGCAGTGAGCCGAGATCCGGCCACTGCACTCCATCCTGGGCGACAGAGCGAGACTCGTCTCAAAAAAAAAAAAAAAGTGGGCAAAAAGGATCTAGAACTAGAAATACCATTTGACCCAGCAATCCCATTACTGGGTATATACTCAAAAGATTATAAATCATTCTACTATAAAGGCACATGAACACGTATGTTTTTTGCAGCACTATTCACAATAGACAAGACTTGGAACTAACCCAAATGACCATCAGTAATATACTGGATAAAGAAAATGTGGCACATATACACCATGGAATACTATGCAGCCATAAAAAAAATGAGTTCATGTACTTTGCAGGGACATCAATGAAGATGGAAACCATCATTCTCAGCAAACTAACACAAGAACAGAAACCAAAACACAGCATGTTCTCACTCATAAGTGGGAGTTGAACAATGAGAAAACAGGGACACAGAAAGCAGAACATCACACGGGGTCCTGTCAGGGGGTGGGGGACTAGGGGAGGGATAACATTAGGAGAAATACCTAATGTAGATAATGAGTTGATGGGTGCAGCAAACCCCCATGGCACGTGTATACCTATGTAAGAAACCTGCACGTTCTGCACATGTACCCCAGAATTTAAATTATAATAAAAAATCAAAACAGAATATTAATAAGGAAACAGACTAATTAAAAGTGGTATAAAACAACTATTTCTGACAGAGGTATAGAGAGCACTCATACACACCCTTCTCAATAGTTCATACAATATATTTCTTGATAGACCATCTCTTAGGCCAAACAAGAAGTCTTACCAAATTTTTTAAAACTGAAATTTTATGAATTATTTTCTATGACTAAACACGAATGTGAGCATACAACAAAAATAGAAAAAAAAAACCCTGAAAAACAAACAAACGATCAAAAAAAAACCCAAATATGCCAGGCATGGTGGCTCACGCCTGTAATCCCAACACCTTGGAAGGTCAAGGCAGGTGAATCACAAGGTCAGGAGATCAAGATCATTCTGGCCAACACAGTGAAACCCTATCTCTACCAAAATACAAAAAACAAGCGAGGCTTGGTGGCACACACCTGCAGTCCCAGCTACTTGGGAGGCTGAGGCAGGGAAATTGCTTGAATCCAAGAGGTGGAGGTTGCAATGAGCTGAGATCATGCCACTGCACTGCAGCCTGGTGATAGAGTAAGACTCCATCTCAAAAAAGCAAAAACAAACAAACAAACAAAATATACATATATATATGAATTTAACAAAACACTCGAGCATGCTCTTATGCAAAGCTTGTAATGTTAATATTGTAAAGAGGTTCATCCTGCTCAATATATTCTACAAATTTAATGAAATGTTTTTCAAGTTTCTCATTGCATTTTTGAAAAAACAGCAACCCTAAGTGTATATAGAATCTCAAAAGACAATAAAGCACCCAACAATCTTAAAATAATAATAATAATAAAGCAGTGTTGCAGGCATTAAAGTTCCTGATTTCAAAAGACATTCCAAGCTACAGAATTAAAACAATCTGGTATAAGGATGAAAAATTAGACTAATAAAATAGAATGCAACACATATATATACTTAAACATGGTCATATCAGGAGTCATTTACAGAGCAATAATTATTACCGTAATAAATAATATGTAAAGGTAATGCAAATTTCTGTCACCAAATCATTCAGTAAATATAATGTGAAATATAAAAATACTGGAATATCACTCAGTTTTCAAAAAGCCAGAAAATATTCTACCAATTGTGAAGATAAATCTTGATAACATTATGCAAAATGAAATGAGTCAGCCAAAAGAAGACAAAGATTGTAAGAGATAGACAGATATAAAGCATTTACATTCTTAGAAACAGATAAAAAGAAAAAGGTTTCCTATTTGCTTAACCCCCAACACCAAGAAAGTCTGTCAGTCATCCGTGACAAAAATGTCTTAATGAGAGAACCAGGCATCATGGTTAACATCTGTAATGACAGCTACATGGTACAGTAAGGTTGGAGAATTGCTTCAGGCCAAAATTTTAAGACCAATCTAGGTTATGTAGTGAGATGCCATCTCAAAAATAAGTACCTTTAAGAGAGCTTTGAGATGCATGAAGGGAATTGTGAAACTTTGCTAAAGTCCAAGATTGAGGAGCACCGTTTTCAGAAGGCAAGCTTTCATTCAGGTGGCAAACTACAGGATCCCTGCTCTTGACTACAGACCAGACAATGTCCCATCCAACTTGGTCCCACTGAGAATTTTGAACTTACTCTGTAATCATCCCAAACTCCTCCCAGCCACAGTCTGTGAGAGGTCTTGGTCTTCCAGAAGCCTGGAGAGAGATATCCATTTACACCCATGATGGCAGGCCGGCAGACCTTGGTCCTTACTGTGGTCCTAATAGCAGTTCCAGCTTCCTAAGCCACAGTTCATGGCCACTTCTGCTCATGTAGAAACCCACAGTGACCTCAGAAATCCTCTCTAGTACTGAGTGAAAGCCATAATCCACATCCTAATATAAAGCCCACCATATGCAGACCTGACTGCAGAAACCTGCCCTAGCGTCTACCCTACTGAGCAGAGTCCTGAAGGATATTTACTCTGTCCAAAAATAAAATGGGAATTACAATTACCCAAGCCCCTTCCAATAAGCCAATCCTAGTGCAGAGCCAGCCGCCTTGTGGCCAAGCTACAACCCCGCTCTACTACAAACCCAGAGGGCATTCTATTCCGCTGGAGGCCCAACAAAAGATTTTTACCCTCTGAAACCAGTTTATTAAAACTTTAAAAGGTGTCTACTCCTTCAAATTCAGACACCAATGCAAAAGTATACTGTGCCCATTGTCAATGCTTCTATTTTAACACAGCACTTGATGTTGAAGAAAAATTAGTCAAAAAAATTTTAAAGTCATTTAAATTGAAGACAAATAAGTAAAACATTGCTGTTTGTAGATCATGCAATATTCTGTACAAAAAACCATAAACAGTACATTAAAACCTTTTCAAACCAATAAATACACTCAGTAAATCAGCAAAATATAAAATTAACATACAAGTTATGATTCCATACACACTTAAACTATCTGATAAAAGAGGAAGAAAACAATCTCATTTACAATAGCACTAAAATAATAAATATCTGAGAACAAATTTAACTGAGGAGCTGAAAAAGTTTTCAAGTGAAAGATTTATCAATGAAAAATAATGAGAACACAAACAAATTTAAATATATTTTATGTCTATCAATTCAAATAAACTTTAAAATGCCATATTATCCAAAGTGCTCTCTAGATTCAATGAACTCTCTACCAATATTCCAGTGTGTTTCTTCACAGTAATAAAAAATACAAGCATAAAATTTACACGAAACTACAAGAAAGTGAATAGGCAAAGCAATCTTGAAGAAAAAGAAAAAAGCAGGACATCATACTTCATAATTTCAAACTATATTTCAAGACTATAGTAATAAAAACAGGATGAAATGTGCAGGAAAATGAGCCAAAAAAACCCAATGATACAGAAACCACTAGTCTCACACATTTCAGAGATGATGGAAAAAGAGAATGTAAAAGATAGTTTAACATGAAGTATCTTAAAATTATGCAGATATCTGTGTGTCCACAAACACAAACAAACAAAAAGTCAAATTGTACATTCTCTTGTATGCCATGAACAGTACTTTGGCTGTCACTGTAAACTTGAAGATTACTGAAGGGAAAGAAGAATTCTTAGAAATTTTGAAAGCATAAGACAGAAGATGCCCCTGTGTGAGAGAAAATTTAAAAAATAAAAATAAAAATTAGGCTTTCCAGAAACTATTTATTTTGGAATACACCTTCTATATCACTTTAAGGACTGGCTTTCTCCTTGACCTTGGACCTCTCATCCATGTCGTCTATTGTATTCATTCTCACCTACCTGGGGGTTCTTCCACCATCTCATGTCTCTTCATATTCCAGGGCTCTTTTCCTTGCTCCAGCAAAATGATCAGGTCTGGCTTAAAGGCAGCAATACCTGTTTTATTAAAAATGAACAACATGCATCTTGCTCATATTCTCCAATTATCAACTTGGTAATGTGCTCAGTAAAGAGGATGTAATAGAATATTCTAATACATTTATCCCAAAATACTAAATTCTAACATGTTGGGAAAAAGGCTTATGGGGTGCCCGTATAAACTGGCCATAAAAATATGGGACAATAAGTTGTGGAAAGTTACAGGAGGTCTCTGAGGAGGAAAGCCTCCTTATTACCATCACGTTCCCATGACCAGAGCGTGACCTGCTCTCTTATTTATAAACACTGTGCTCAAGGAGAAAGATACTCCTTTGAAGCATTGGAATGTGTCCAGATATGCTGGCTCCTAGTTATTAGGCCCACTCCCCATAGCTGCTCTCTGATAAGTTAAAGAAAAAATCACTAGTTAAGTTTATGCTGCTTCAGCACAAAGAAAATTTACCCAAACTACCACTACTATAGATTAGGTGTATGACACACCGCCTCCCTTTCACCGTTTCACCCCTGAACATCTGCTTCTTAGATCCAAGTAATTGTACTCAATAAATAGTGTGGAGACCAGAACTTGATGCCTTTTGCAGCCTCCAAAAGTGCAACTGGCCTCCTGGCACCCCACCCTTCATGCACTCTTAACCTGACTCTTCTCATTTCTTCATCGCCACTGGACTTCATGTACCCTACAGGTGGTGTTGAAGCTGGTCCCCAACAGTAACAGAAATTTCTAAAGATTTAGAAAATACTCTAATTTTGCAGGTTCTTAATTTTATCACCTGGTACTATTGAATTAAAACTTGTGGGCTGCCAGTAAACATTTGAAATTACCATTAATCTAAAGTAAAGGACACAGATCAGCTCAAAAATGTGGTAAGTTCAGGTCAAGATGAAACATCTTGAAATTTTTTTTCTATATGGAAAAATCCCCATGATTTTCTTGAAAACAGAAATCTATAAGCATAAATTATCAAAAAGAAATTATACAAAAAAGAAATGGTGTTGGGAGCTGAAAGCCGGAGGGTCGTGACCAACTCAGCATTCCACTGGAGGCTATATGATCAAACAGTGAACTGTTTATCATGAATGCAGGATGTGTGCAAACTCGCTTCTTCTCCTGCCACTGAGGGCAGTCACTCCCTGGTGCCATGCTTCTTGAGGTTATCTACTGTAACATCTGGAGACTACTGTTCAAAGAATGCAGTCGTGCAGTCCTGCACTAACTCAAGCAGCTGAGCACAACCTCCCCCTTCTCCCTATCTCCTTGATTCAATAAATAAGAAGGGCCCTTATATTAGAAGCAAAGAGCCCCCTGACCCCTTCTTCCAAATATACTCTTTTGTCTTTGTCTTTATTCCCACATTCGTCCTCCTTTGTTCAGTCCAATAAGGTCCGCAGGAAAGTGGCATCCGAACACAGGGACTTTGAGGACTTGAATGAAGAAGGTCTGCTGGAGCAGAAGTGAAATTGACCAGATGAACAGGGACCCTGGGACAAAACTGCCAGGAGTGGATATAAGGTCAGTGTTCTAAAGAAATACTGGGAATGGGAACTTTCTGAATCAAGGTAACATGAGCAGAATTTGTCTGTTGAAGAAACACGTTATGTGCAGTTGCTTAAAGTTCTGTTGAAACAGTCTGGAGCTCAAGTTAATTCACAGACATTAAGCTTCTGCAGGAGGTTATTAAGCATAACTTATGGTTTCTGCAGGCAGGCACTCTCAATGAGGAAAACTGGGATAGAGTAGGAGACAGATTGAAATTGGCTCATCAAAAGTCTTAAAGCAGATCCTTCTGTTTTGTCTGCTTGGGCTTTGGTTTGCACAGTCCTACTGCTGCTGTCTCCTTATTCTGTCAGACAACAGGAGTCAGATTCTGAGTCTCAAGAATTAAAAAGATCATTTGTTCCTCCGACAATGCCTATTGAAAATAATGAGCAAAAGAAAGGGGAGAATTGGCCACTTGCTAAGCAGGAAACAGGAGAGAATTGGTCTCTGCCACCTCCTGCAATAACAGAAGTAGAAACCCCCATACAAAATAATTTTGCTTGCTGCTGCCGTGGCTGGGGAGCCTTTAGGACCTTGAGCTTTTCCTATTACCGTGAGGACTGATCCAAACAATCCGCAACATCTTTTACATGAGCACACTCCTGTACAGTTTAAATTACTAAAAGAATTAAAAGTCAGTGTGGTTAATTCACTATAGGGCTGTTAGAATTGGTGTTCAGTGTCATGCACCCCCCACCCTTTCATATAAAACATTTGGCTGCACTTGCTTATCCACCAGTGCACAGCTGACATGGAGCTTAAATTGGCAAGAAATATGTGCAGACCAGGCAAGGCAGAATCACGCCGCTAGTCAAGGAAACATTGCAGAAGAAATGATGACAGGCAGTGGCCCATTTTCAGATCTGGTACAACAATTAACATTCCCAGAGGCTGCTTACCACTGGTCTGCCTTAGCTGCCAAGCACACTTGGAGAATTCCTGAAGAGGGAGTTTCAGCGCAGTCTTTCTACACATCACGCAGGGACCATGAAAGCCTTATGCACAATTTATTGCACGGCTGCTAGAGGCAGTATGGCATCAGATCCCTCATGCCCCTGCTCCAGAAATGCTTACCATAATTCTAACCTATGAAAACCCAAATGCAGATTGCAAGCCAGTAATGGCTCCCATGAGATCCACAAAAAGCTTGGGAAATTATCTTAAAGCTTGTCAGGATGTAGGAATTTAATTTCATTGTTCTACAATGTTAGTGCAAGTAATGGCTAGTTTAGTAGTTGACAGATCTAAAAGGAGCCAAGAGTCAAACCCTCAAGTGGGAAAATGTTATAACTGTGGAAAAACTGGACATTTCAAAAAGGGATGCCACCAGATCTCAGGACAGAAAGGACCTCACAATGCAGTGCCCCCCACCCTGAGCAGAAAAAACACCAGGACTCTGTCCTCCCTGGATAACAAAGGGAATCACTGGGCTCTAACAATGGCAATCACTGGGCTCATCAGTGCTGCTTGAACAACACCCCCCTGTTGGGAAACGAGAAGAGGCCCTGGACCCAGGCCCCTCGAACAGTGAAGGCATTCCCAGTTCAGACCACAACCCCATATAAAGGGTTGGTCCCAGGAGAAACATTGATTCCCTCTCCCCAGGAACACCAGGAAGTACAGGATTAGATCTCCCAGTCAGAGAAAGAATTACATTAGTTTCAGGAGACAAACCTACCAAACTACCCACTGTTATTTGGGGACCTATACCAGCAGCATACATGGGACTAAATTTTAGGCAAAAGTTGCCTTAACTTGCAAGGCATCACTGTAGTCCAAGGAGTAGTTGACCCCGATTATGAAGGAGAAATTCAAGTAGTTTTAATGTCACAAGATCTTTGGGTTTTTGAACCAGGAGAATATATAGTGTAATTATTGCTTATGTACTGCAAATTACACCCTTCTCCACAAAACGAGAAATGAAGAAATAAAGGGTTTGGGAGCACAACTACATGATAAACCCATCTATCACAACCCATAGTCTCTAATAGACCCATCTGTGTAGAGCAAATTAAAAGAAATTTTATGGGCTTATGGAAACAGGAGCCGATGTGTCAGTAATATCCAGTAAGGATTAGCCCGTATCGTGGCCCATTATGGGATGCATCCCTGGGCTATGGATTCCTGTTAATCTGTCCGAGCCTTGGGCTGCCACTCACTCTCTGCACTTCATGAAACTTCTTCTAACTCAGCTTACTCATTGTGTCCACAGAGCCTTAGGCATAATAGTTTTTGCTATTGTTTCCTTGGTCACACTAATAACTTCTGTTGTGATGTCCTCTATAGCTCTGCATAGTTCTATTCAACAATTCTACAGTGAGGAGAACAAGTACAAAGCTTCAATTGCAACAGCAATTGTGTTGTCATTTAAATCACACTCATATTTGTGTAACTAACTTAGAATATAACCAAAGTGAGTATCCATGGGGCCTTGTGAGAGCCCATTTGCAGGAAACTTTCACATCCAACATCACCTTTGACACTGGTGAATTACAAAACAAAATTCTTAATTTAAATAGGCAAACTCAAGAGTTTTAGCCTTCTTTAGAAGACTGGACCAAATTCCAGCAAGGCCTGGACAGCCTCAATCCTTGGACCTATCTAAAGCACATTAAAATCTCATATGTAGTTCTTGGAGTAATGCTGTTCTGTCTCTGTGTTCTGTTCATAGTCTGTAAAATCGGATGGACCAGCAATCAGAAAATGAGAGCTGCCCAACC
Organism: Piliocolobus tephrosceles; assembly: GCF_002776525.5. Classification (NCBI taxonomy): domain Eukaryota; kingdom Metazoa; phylum Chordata; class Mammalia; order Primates; family Cercopithecidae; genus Piliocolobus; species Piliocolobus tephrosceles. Next base: position 31,192,496 of record NC_045454.1, on the reverse strand, counting down.
TGGCCTTACATTCATTCGATTAATGCATAAACAGAAAGGGGGAAACGTTAGGAGCTGAAACATTGGAGGCTATATGATCAAACAGTAAACTGTTTATAATGAATGCAGAATGTGGGCAAACTTGCATCTGCTCCTGCCACCAGAAGGTACACTGAGGGCAGTCACCCCCTGGTGCCATGCTCCTTGTGGTTATCTACTGGAACATCTGGAGAGTACTGGTCAAAGAATACAGTCATGCAGGCCCGCATTAAGTCAAGCAGCTGACCACAACCTCCTTCTTCTCCCTGTCTCCTTTACTCCATAAATACAAAGGGCTATAGAAGTTCAGGTCCCTTGTTCACTAGAAGCAAGGAGCCCCCTGACCTCTTCTTCCAAATATACTCTCTGTCTTTGCCTTTATTCTCACGGTCATCCTCCTTCGTTCAGTCCAATAAGGTCTGCAGCAAAATGAAACCTGTAACGTATACTAGGAATTGCATATTAAAGTTATTCTCACCCAGGAAGACCAGGTTTCTGTAGTTCTCTAACATCACATTTCTATATAAATTCTGCTGTTCAGTGTCCAGATATTGCCACTCCTCCAGAGAGAATTCTATGGCCACATCCCTAAATGTCAGTGATGCCTGGAAAACACAAACAAACACACATATTTACCAATTGGTCATGGGCAGAATTTTTTATTTGACTCAAGGTAAAATGGAGAGAGTAAAGGGAGCTGGTTCTGACTCATAAGCAGGATAGAAATTATTCAATAAAATAGCTTTCAACACAGAAATATTCTCTAATGTTTTCTCTAACTCTGATAAAAGAAAGTGATATAAGATCCATAACATCAGTGTGTATATAATATTTTTCTGGATAATAAAGTATAAATTAGGGGAATAAACACTAGCACACACAATTTTGAGTGGTGTATTTATATCATACAAAATTAATTGTGTGCCAGGCATGGTGGCTCATGCCTGTAATCCCAGCACTTTGGGAGGCTGAGGCAGGCAGATCACCTGACATTGGAAGTTTGAGACCAGCCTGACCAACATGGAGAAATTCCGTCTCTACTAAAAACACAAAATTAGCCAGTCATGGTGGCGTCTGCCTGTAATCCTAGCTACTCAGAAGGCTGAGGCAGGAGAATCACTTGAACCCGGGAGGTGGAGGTTGCGGTGGGCCAAGATCACACCATTGCACTCCAGCTTGGGCAACATTAGCGAAACTCCATCTCAAAAAAAAAAAAAAAAAAAAAAGGAATGAATTGTATTTTTCAGATGGAAAAGACATAGTTTTATATATTATTCAGATGGTATAGACATGTTAAGTTAGAAGGTATCAGTCCAATTTTAATGTGTACAATAAGGTAGAGATCCTGTTAATGCAGCTTTTTTTTTTAAAGAAGTTCTAGGAGGCCGGGCGCCGTGGCTCAAGCCTGTAATCCCAGCATTTTGGGAGGCTGAGACAGGTGGATCACAAGGTCAGGATATCGAGACCAATCTGGCTAACACGGTGAAACCCTGTCTCTACTAAAAAAAATACAAAAAACTAGCTGGGCGTGGTGGCGGGCGCCTGTAGTCCCAGCTACTCGGGAGGCTGAGGCAGGAGAATGGCATGAACCCGGGAGGCGGAGCTTGCAGTGAGCTGAGATCTGGCCACTGCACTCCAGCTTGGGCAACAGAGTGAGACTACATCTCAAAAAAAAAAAAAAAAAGAAGTTCTAGGATAAAGTCTGAGTTGCTGAATTTCTAATAAGCTCATCAGTATGCCAATGATTTTGGCCCAAAAAGATTATTTGGTCAAACATCCGGTAATTGAATGAGCCTGTGTTTTTCTCAATTTTCCTAGTTTGTAGACAAAGTGAGAGTCTTCATTTTCCAAAAACAGACAAATGCAAAGGAAACCTAAGAAAGAAGGGCAGCTGACAGATTAAAATGTGTTGGTTTGTTCACATCAGCTGCATAAAGAAGAGAGGCCGGGTGCGGTGGCTCACGCCTGTAATCCCAGCACTTTGGGAGGCCAAGGCAGGCGGATAATGAAGTCAGGAGATCGAGACCATCCTGGCTAACACGGTGAAACCCCGTCTCTACTAAAAATGCAAAAAATTAGCCAGGTGTGACGGCGGGCGCCTGCAGTCCCACCTACTTGGGAGGCTGAGGCAGGAAAATGGCGTGAACCCAGGAGGCGGAGCTTGCAGTGGCACCACTGCACTCCAGCCTGGGCCACTGAGTTAGACTCTGTCTCAAAAAAAATAATAATTATGAGAAAAACAATTCTATAGTGAAAAAATGTGTCAGAGACCTTATCAACTAAGTGATTTATTAACATCAACTACACTAGAATAAACTTTTAGAATGTCCTGATGCACCCAGAAGGACACAGCATTGCTGCTGAGATATTGCCCCCTGAAAGGTAAATTATAGTGTGAATTTGACCATAAGGAAACATTAGTTTTATTGAAAGTTCAAGACAGAGATATCTCCCATGTGCTGTAATGTTTAATAGTGATTTCAAGTAGTCTTTCTTTAGCACTGTAGAGAGCAGGTATCTCCTAACAATTCTTTTAGAATTTTCTGGGTAACAAATACCATACTGTTTCAATGAGTGTTTTCTTAATCCTGTACTGCATAGACATAATAAAGAACATAGATGAAACCTCAACATTACATGTTCTCTGTCTTCACTAAAAACACCAGGTTTTCCCCAATAGGAATTTGGAGTATCTACACTTTCCCATGTTCAACAGCCACAAAAGGACATTTTTAATATTTCAGACTATAAATTCACAGTGATATTTATGCATGGCACATAAGAAGCCGTAATATAGAGAAGGCTCTGGTATATAGAAAAATAAATATTTTTCAGAGACTTTGATTATTGTAAGAATTTTTTAAAGTAGTTAAGAAAAACTCATTAGGGAGTAAAAACACAAGTACAGAAGTACAGGTTTGCAAGTACTAAACGCATGTTTCCTGGAGGAAGCAGAGTGGACACAGATCTTGATCTGAGACACGTTTAGATGAAAAAGAAAAGGCCATTTTTTTCCCCCTTTCTCCTCCTTCTCTAGGATTCTTTCTCAGATAAAATTTTCTGGACAAGTTACACCTGCATCTTGAGAATATGCCTTTAAAAGTGTCAGCACCACAGGTCTACCTGCTGTCACTACATCCATAGGCAGAAGGACCAACGCAGAAAAACTCCATCCGTTTGTGTCCCTTATAGCAGAAAAGACTAACAAACAAAGAGTAGCCCCACAGAGATAGAAATATGCTTTTCTTTATTTTGTCCTCAGGAGCCATCCCCTGGCACAGGCACCAGCAATTTCTGCTACAGTAATGGAAATACGGGCCACGCTGTACTGTCCCTACCAAATCCAAACAGAATAGGTCTTGGACCACCCTTTAATGCAAAGATGGAACTTAACTCTCATGAATGTGTTTTGAATTTCTCATACTTGATTCTGGCCTCACCTTAGAGTCACATGAGCCACTTAATTACAACAACATGGTGGCTTCCACCTGAACAATAAACAGAATCCATAGACAGGGCACATGTAAAAAGAGTGCTGCAAAATGGCCAGGTGATACTAATTAGAAGCCTGGGCTGATAACCCCTTAATTAAGCATTTACTCGCAAGCTCTAATGAGCTTATAAAATCACTTGGTAATTTTGGTCCCACTCTATGAAACGTAATTCTGAGGTATGGAAAGGGTCCATAAATGGGTTTTTTAAATATGTGCCCTGTCAATCATGATGTTGCTCCCCCGGGCTTATTATTAGCATTAGTTGAGAAATGAGGCACAACACAGAGTCCCTTACATGCAGCACTCTTGTCACAACACAAATACTTCTGGTACAAATGAAAACAATCATTCTTCATCCTAAAGTATTATATTCGGCCGGGCGCGGTGGCTCAAACCTGTAACCCTAGCACTTTGGGAGGCCGAGACGGGCGGATCACGAGGTCAGGAGATCGAGACCAGCCTGCCTAATACGGTGAAACCCCGTCTCTACTAAAGAATACAAAAAACTAGCCGGGCGACGAGGCGGGCGCCTGTAGTCCCAGCTACTTGGGAGGCGGAGGCAGGAGAATGGCGGGAACCCGGGAGGCGGAGCTTGCAGTGAGCTGAGATCCGGCCACTGCACTCCAGCCTGGGCGACAGAGCCAGACTCCGTCTCAAAATAAATAAATAAATAAATAATAATAATAATAATAATAATAATAATAATAAAGTATTATATTCTTTACTGACTCTTTAAAGTTTACAGAGGAAAAAAAAGCAATTTGAGTAAGTCTGCATTTGGAGAACATGTGCACATGTACTAATGCAGTGTTTATTAAGCAGGTACTATGGGCTCAATAGGATGTTACAGAGCACTGTGATAGCACATTATGTGGTTTAATCCTAATAACACCCTGTGAGTTGATACTACATGTTCAATAATTCCAAGGCTTTAAAGGACCCAGCATTTTTATTTCTATTTCTGTTGATCTGTCATTAATTTTTTCAAAAAATGCATAGAATAAAAGCTAAATATAGACAACACGGTGAAACCCCGTCTCTACTAAAAAATACAAAAAGCTAGCTGGGCGAGGTGGCTGGCGCCTGTAGTCCCAACTACTTGGGAGGCTAAGGCAGGAGAATGGGGTAAACCCGGGAGGCGGAGCTTGCAGTGACCTGAGATCCGGCCACTGCACTCCAACCGGGGCGACAGAGCGAGACTCCGTCTCAAAAAAAAAAAAAAAAAAAATAATAGTAACGATTCTTCTGTTTATGAGTTCAGGTGTAGACATCAGAAACCACAATTAAAGAAAGTGGCTCAAATAAAGCCCAAGTTTTTTGTACATACCTATTTATTGTACCCACCATCTGATGTATAATTCAACCACTTTTCCAGTTGCTAGTCTAGACTAAAACTGCCAGGATGGTAGGAATCACGACTGCTTCATCTATTTTTCTCTTTTTTCTGTCTTTTTTTTTTCTTTTCTGAGACTGAGTCTCACTTTTTTGCCCAGGCTGGAGTGCAATGATGTGATCTGGAATCACTGCAGCCTCCTCCTCCCAGTTTCAAGAGATTCTCCTGTCTCAGCCGCCCAAGGAGCCCGGACTACAGGCATGAGCCACCACACCCAGATAATTTTGGTATTTTTACTAGAAATGGGATTTCACCATGTTGGCCAAGCTGGTCTCAAATTCCTGACCTCAGGTGATCAGGTCTTGGCTTCCCAAAGTGCTGGGATTACAGGTATGAGCCACTGCACCCAGCCTTTTTCATCTATTTTTTTATGACCATATAAAATGGAAGCAATTAGTTTATCTGTTTGAGTCTCCAGACCTCCTGATTTTTTACCCAAGTACCAGGGAACTGGAAAAACTCTCATCTGGGTACCAACCAAAGATACTTCTTGTATAAGGGAAGAAACAAACACAAGATGACTCATTTCTCTCACACTGGGACAGAAGCAGAATTAATCACTCTTGTCAGCCTGACACAATTCTGTTCTGGACATTCTCAAATGTCTCAAAGATTCACAGGTGATTGTGAGAGGGTTCCCAGTGACCCTGGGTTGATGGTCCAATGATAAGCCAGGCACAGAAGACTCAGGATGATTCTAAATAAAAAATAGAACTACTTTGGCTGAACTCCAAAATCTGGGTTGTATGTCCTGATTTGCTAGCTGTTGGGTAAGTAGAAGGACAAGAATACTTTACTCCAGTGTCACATTTTACAGGTAGGTATAGTTGTGGTCATGGCTCTGGATACTTTGTGGCTTTTTTTTTTTTTTTTTGAGGCGGAGTCTCGCTGGGATCTCAGCTCACTGCAAGCTCCGCCTCCCGGGTTTACACCATTCTCCTGCCTCAGCCTCCGGAGTAGCTGGGACTACAGGCACCCGCCACCTCGCCCGGCTAGTTTTTTTTGTATTTTTAGTAAAGACGGGGTTTCACCGTGTTAGCCAGGATGGTTTCGATCTCCTGACCTCGTGATCCGCCCGTCTAGGCCTCCCAAAGTGCTGGGATTACAGGCTTGAGCCTCCGTGCCCCGCCTACTTTGTGGCCTTAAGATGCTTGTTTACACTTACAGATTCTGCTATCAGATTCCATTTATTCCTGGAGCCTCTCACAAAACTGTGGCAGGTTAATGACGAAGATGTGAAAAGGTCAAAAAGACACACTCTCAAAAGAGGAATTTAAAACGTCTATGTTGATATCTCACAATGCAGAAAATATCTCCTGTTGGTTTTCTGTAAATTCTCAATCCATAGTCCGGCCCTGCCTTGTAAATCCCAGGCAGAGGCCAGCCAGACTTTACTTGCAGATTCTAGGTGAAATCAACCTCACTGCATTTTTAGGTGATACAGCAAGTAGAGTGAAATCAAAGGAGAAACCCCCTCATAGAGGCTGCTCTAGAATATTCTAAATAATATTTTACCTTTAAAAAGCTGACACAAAATGAACATAAGCAGACAGTTTATTTGGGTCAAGCTTAAGGATTTTAACTTGAGACAAAATATTCAAGTTGCCTGGAACCTATATTTTGATTAGCAGCACTTACAAGTGGATTTGTAAAGGTAAAAAAGAGGAACAGTGAGTGAGCTGCCACAAAATTGGTTGTGAGAGATTCTTATTTATGCAAAGAAATAACTTTAATAATTGATTGGATATACATCGTTAAGGTTAAGAATATGGAATATAGTGTCCAGTGTGGAATTATTAGTTTAATTTATAGCTACTTGTGGCAATAGTGAGCAGTCTCAAGAGATAAATATATAGCTTAAAAAAGGGGTGAAAAACAGAATTGTGCTCTCATTTTAATGTCTCTCTGAGTTTGATACCTAAAAGGACTTGCATTCCTCAGATAAAAACTTTTTTTTTTTCTTTTTCAATTCTGAAGACCTAGATTTAGAATATGGAGCTGCAAATTCAGGTCCTGCATGGGTAAAGTAGCAGCAATGTTCAGGTAAATGTTACCTGAACATTTGTGGGCATTTTAGCATGAGGAGGGAGGGAGAAGTGGAGATTCTCATGTCTACAGGTCTACTCAATGCACACATTGTATTCTGATTGGGTTTCGGTGCCCCATGGTCACTGAATCAGTTTCAGGTCTGAAGACACAAGTCATTGCAAGAGGTAAAATGGTTAATATCTGACCTATGAAGTTTGTAGCAATCTGTTCTAGCCTCTCTAAAAGTGACTGTAGAGGAGGATAGATACCAAGTAGGTACAGACACAATTCCACCTGCATATTTAGAGGACAGCATGCACTTTGCAGCACAATTGTGAACTGACTGGAAGCCGGAGCAGAAAAGGCCCTCTAGACTAAAGCTTAGTTGGCACCTTATGTGTTTATATTATGTCTGGTAATTCTAGACAAGGTTTGGAAAATATAATTAGAAGTCAACTTTTCTTCAGTCCCAGAGGAACTCCACAATAACAGAACAGAAAGAAAACTGTTTTATTACACAATTATATGTGAATGTAACATGTATTACAGTCAATTTGCTCAAGAGATTGCAAAGACAGACAGTCACCACAATTCATCTACAAGTAGAATTTACAACACCATGTCATACATAGTTCATCCTAAATCCACCTGGTCATTGGGAAGGCCATCTCTGTATGCTAATCAGTTATAATCAATGACAAAATAAACTTTTCACATCTTCATGACTGGAGGCAGTTTTCAACTTGAACCCCGGTGCCTGCTGAAGGTAGGCTTTAACTGTTCGACAAAAATTGTTGATTTGGGTGCTATCCTTTTGGCTATTTACATTTTAAAGCAATAGCTCTCTACTCCCTGAGCACTGGGCTAGAGCGCTCCTGCTTTCCCTCTCCTGGTGGCTAGTGTACTCTCTTGACCCCTACCATCTGCCACTGAGGCACAGCCCACAGCACAGGGCTCACAGCTGGAAACTCGCATCTTAGGTGAACCCCAATTGCCACAGCAGCACTCCAGTGCCATATCAGAGAGTGAAGCCTGAGCAGCAGGAGGAGAGTCTGCAGACCTCCTGGGTAGAATTGCATCTTCACAATAATAGAAAAGGGAGAAGTGTTTCAGCCTCAGCTTTTATTTAGAATGGTGACATGAAAAAATACTGCTGGGTTTTAGCATGACTCCAGATACAGATAGCTCTGAGAGTTCTCACTGTGACAGCCCACGTCTTTCACAGACACCATGGGATACTAATACGGTTTCTGAAACAGATACACAACGCATTTGAGAGAAAAACAGCTCTCATTCTGAGAAAGATTATATTGAGAGAAAAATGTTACAGTGTCTTAAGAAAAAACTGAGATTAGATGTAAGATTGATCAAGTTGGCCAGAAAATATCTCCCAAAAAAGAATATCTTTCCAAACACCCAAAGTGCATAGCTACTCCCAGCAAGAGAAACATGAGCATTATTGAATAAAGGGGGCATATTCTCAGCAGATTTTTTTTTTCTTTTTTGAGATGGAGTTTCATTCTTGTTGCCCAGGCTGGAGTGCAATGGTGTGATCTTGGCTCACTGCAACCTTCACCTCCGGGGTTCAAGCGATTCTCCTGTCTCGGCCTCCTAAATACCTAGGACTACAGGCACACACCACCACAAATGGCTAATTCTGTTATTTTTGGTAGAGAGGAGGTTTCACCATTGTCCAGGCTGGTCTCAAACTCCTGACCTCAGGTGATCCACACACCTTGGCCTCCCTAAGTGCTGGGATTATAGGCATGAGCCACAACACCCAGCTCTCAGCAGAATTTTAAAAGATTTATCCTCCATTTCTGCTGTTCTCTTATTTCCTAACCATTGAATGTGAGATTTATATTGGAATACATCTGACAACTTCCACCAGCACATTTTTATAAAAAATTGAAATCTAACTGTGTTAATACAGTAGAATATATTAGAGCTTGCAACATAGCTGACTGGAGAGCTATTACGGTTTTTGGGTAGCCATATCACCTGTCTTTATTTGTCCTGTAATAGCAGCACACAAATTTGGTAAAATATATGACACTAAAATTATGCTTACCTATAATTATTTCCACTGGATAAATTAATAAGCATATCAGACTAATATCTACTGTAACAATTTAATGGTAAACTTTTTGGATATCAGATATAAATATATAAGTATCAGTACTAGTCATAATGTATGCAAGATTTTAAAAAATTATCTGAACTATAATTTGATTGAAACTATATTTCAAAAGTATGAATAATAATATTAAAATAACTAAGGAATTCGATCAAAGTAAATATTGTGGCCTTAATTTCATACTATTATAGAAAATACTGTTTATATGAGTGCAGGTTGTCTACAAACACTACACATAACTACACTAACTGTACTGAAGTAACCCAAGTACAACAGACTCCACTGTTCAGTTTATACACTGAACTCTTCTGGCTTTTGCAGTGTAAGTATGTCAGCCTGCAAATAATCACCTTGGATAATCAGGTTTCTGCCAAAGAACTTACTCAGTATCTTTTAGTCTTTGTTATTCTGTACTGCTAAATTTATTCCGATCTTTGTGCTCAACTTTATTATGCTCTTGAAATGAACTTTACTTTGAACAAAGTTGTGTCTACTTTAAAGACTAAAGATAAAAAAAAATAATCTTTTGCCAAGACAAAAGGAAAGCAATGACTCTCAGGTCCCAGATAAAGACAATTCTGAGTCAAAAAGAATGACAAAAGGTTTATTTCATTGCTAATATGATTACATATATTTCAAAAAGCAGAAAAAATATATACATATAATCTAAAACTTTTATAAAAATCAGGTAGTTATCCTCCCTTATTTTCACATATGAGAATAAAGCCTCTTACTTATAATTTATATTTTCTCTTGAAACAGCCAGGTCTCTGGACAGGTTCTTGAACTCTTGGACCTGAATTTTGCACACTGTGTGCACCTGAAAGAATGCTTATGGGGGGGAAAAGCAGAAGAGAGAAAGGTGTTATTAAAAAAATCCATGCATTCACATGAATAAAGCAAGTTCTTAGAGACCTAAGAAGAGACTTAGAATCTAACACAGTAATAATCGGAGACTACATCTCACAGGCACTAACGGACAGATCATTGAAGAAGAAAATTAACAACAATATTAGGACCTGAACTCAACACTTGACCAGATAAATAGTCCTAATAGACATCTACAGAACTCTTCATATAAAAATACCATAAAACACATTCTTCTCATCACCACATGGCACATACTCAAAAACTGACCACACAATCAGAAACAAAACAATTGTCAGCATATTCAAAAATCCCAAAATGATACAAACCACACACAGATTACAGCTTAAGAAAAATATGTTTCAATACCAACAATTGGAAACTATACAATTAAATAAAATTAAATGGCCTACACTTGAATAACTTCTTGGTAAATAATGAAATTGAGGCAGAAACCAAGAAGTGTTTTGAAACAAATAAGAACGAAAATAAAACACACCAAAATCCCTGAAATACAGCTAAGGCAGTGTTAAAAGAAACATTTATATCATTAAATCCTCACATCAAACAGTTATAGAAAGATTTCAGTTTAACAACCTGACATCATAAATAAAAGACTGAGAGCAATAAAAGCAAATCAGCCTGTAAGCTAGCAAAAGACAAGAAATAACCAAAATCAGATCTGAACTGAAGGAGATTTAGACATGAAAAACTACAAAATATCAAGAAATCCAGGTATTAAATCTATTTTTAAAAAAGGTAAATAAACTACTAGCTAGATTAATGAAGAAGATACAAATAAACACAATTAGAAATGACAAAAGGAGACATTACCACTGACCCCACAAAAATATACTGAAGTCTGCTATGCACATAAACAAAAATCTAGAAGTAATGAAAAAATTCTTGAACAAATACATCTTCCCAAGACTGAACACACACACACAAAAAATCAAAGCCCTAAATACATAGATAAGCTCAAAAAATTGAATGAGTAATAAATAGCCTACCAACTAAATGAAGCTTAGGACCAGACATATTCACAGCTGAATTCTACCAGATGTACAAATAGAAGCTGATATTATTTCTACTAGAACAATTTCGAAAGATTAAAAAGAAGAAACTCCTCTCCAACTCATTATGTAAGAACAGCACCATTCTGATATCAAAACCTAACAGAGATAAAACAAAAAAAAGACAACTTCAGGCCAATATCCTTGAAAATTGATGCAGAAATCTTCAACAAACGGCTGGGTCCGGTGGCTCCTGCCTGTAATCCCAGAACTTTGGGAGGCCAAGGTAGGCTGATTTCCTGACATCAGGAGTTCAAGACCAGCCTGGTCAACATGATGAAACCCCATCTCTTCTAAAAACACAAAAAAATTTGCTGGGCATGGTAGCACACACCTGTAATCCCAGCTACCCAAGAGACTGAGGCAGGACAATCACTTGAACCTGGGAGGCAGAGGTTACAGTGAGCCAAGATCACACCACTACACTACAGACTGGATAACACAGTAAGACTCCATCTCAAAAAAAAAAAAAAAGAAAAAAAACCAGAAATCTTCAACAAACTACTGGCAAACCAAATCCAGCAGCTTACCAAAAAGCTAACCCATTGTGATAAACTATGGTTTATTTTTGGGGATTCAAGGTTTGTTCAACACACACAAATCAATAAATGTGATTCATTGCATAAACAGAATTAAAGAGAGCAACCACAAAATTATCTCAATAGATGCACAAAAAGCTTTCGATAAAATTTAACATTTTTCATGTTAAAAACCCTCAACAAACAAGGCATTGAAGGTACATACTGAATGGACAAAACCTAGAAGCATTCCTTCTTGATAACTGGCACAAGACAAGGATGCCTTCTCTCAACAGTCCTATTCAACATAAAATTGGAAGTTTTAGCCAGAGCAATCAGGCAAAAGATAACAATAAAAGACATTCAAACAAAAAGAGAGAAAGTCAAACCATCCCTATTTGCAAACAACATGATTCTACATCTGGAAACCCATATACTCTCAGCAGAAAAGCTCTTTAAACTGACAAACCTCAGTAAAGTCTCAGGATACAAAAGAAATGTACAAAAACTAGTAGCAACCCTATATATCAAGAACATCCAGGCTAAATCTGAATTGAAAACACAATTCCATTCACTGCCACAGAAAAGAATAACATATCTAGAAATACAGATAGCCAGAGAGGTAAAAGATCTCTATGACAAGAATTATAAAACAATGCTTAAAGAAGCCAGAGATGACAGAAACAAATGGAAAACCACTTTATGCTCATGAATAAAAAAAATCACTATCATAAAAACAACCATACTGCTTAAATAAATGTACAGATGTAATGCTAACTTAATCAAACCACCAAAATATTTTTTAACAGAACTAAAAAAACAAAACTATTTTAAAATTCACATGGAACCAAAAAAGAGCCTGAATAGCCGAGGCAATCATAAGCAAAAACAACAAAGTTGAAGGCATTACATTACCTGACTTCAAACTACACAACAGTGCTACAATAAACAAAGCAACATGGTACTGGTACAAAAACAAACTCATAGGCCAATGCGACAGACTAGGGAGCCCAGAAATAATGCTACACACCTAAAACCATCTGATATTCAACAAAGGTGACAACAGGAATGTGGGAAGAATTTCCTATCTAATAAATGGTGCTAGAATAACTAGCTAGCACTATGTAGCAGATTGAAACTGGACTCTTTTATAATACCATGTAAGAAAACCAACGTAAGGTAAATGAAAGACTTAAATGTTAATCCTAAAAATTATATATTAAAAAAAAACCCTGGAAAGTAAGAAGTGTCATTCTAGACATAGAAACTGGCAAAGATTTCATGACGAATATATGAAAAGCAATTGCAACAAAAGCAAAAATTAGCCGGGCACGGTGGCTCAAGCCTGTAATCCCAATACTTTGGGAGGCCAAGACAGGCAGATCACGAGGTCAGGAGATCAAGACCATCCTGGCTAACACGGTGAAACCCCGTCTCTACTAAAAAATACAAAAATCTAGCCGGGCGAGGTGGCGGGCGCCTGTAGTCCCAGCTACTCAGGAGGCTGAGGCAGGAGAATGGTGTGAACCCGGAAGGCAGAGCTTGCAGTGAGCTGAGATCTGGCCACTGCACTCCAGCCAGGGCGACAGAGTGAGACTCCGTCTCAAAAAAAAAAAAAAAAGCAAAAATTGACAAATGGGACCTAATTAAACTTTTTCACAGCAAAGGAAACTATCAACACAGTAAAAAGACATCCTACAAAATAATAGAAAATATTTGCAAACTATGCTTCTGACAAAGGTCTACTATCCGGAATCCATAAAACACTAAAACAAGTTTACAAGGAAAAAAAAAAAACTAACTTAAAAGACAAAAAATAAAAATAAAAAAGATGTTTGTCTTCAAAAGGAGACAAACATGTGGCTAACAAGCATATAAAAAGGCCCATCACTAATCATTAGAGAAATGCAAAAGAAAACCACAATGAGAAATTATCTCAAACCAGTGAGAATGGCCATTATTATAATTCAACCATTGTGAAAAGCAGTGTGGTGATTCCTCACTAAACTAAAAACAAAATTACCATTTGACCCAGTAACCTCACAACTGGATATATACCTAAAAATATATAAATTATTCTATCATAAAGACACATGCACAATCACATTCATTGCAGCGCTATTCTCAATAGCAAAGACATGGAATCAACCTAAATGCCTATCACACTGGTAGACTGGATAAAGAAAATACGGTATGGTTGGGCAGGATGGCACATGCCTGTAATCCAGCACTTTGGGGGCTGAGCTAGGTGGATTGCCTGAGTTCAGGAGTTTGAGAACTGCATGGACAACATGACAAAATCCCATCTATTAAAAAAAAAAGTACAGAAATAAAACTTAGCTAGGCATGGTGGCACAAGCCTTTATTCTTAGCTACTTGGGAAGCTTAGGTAGAAGAGGATTTCTTGAGCCTGAGAGGTTGAGGTTTCAGTGAGCCAAGACCACACCACTGCACTCCAGCCTGGGAAAAAGAGTGAGACACTGTCTCCAAAAATAACAAAAAATTAAAAACTTAATAAACTTAATAAAAACAAAATATGGGCTGGGTGTGGTGGCTCACACCACACCCAGCACTTTGGGAGGCCAAGGGGGCAGATCACCTGAAGCCTGAGTGACAGAGCGGGGCTCCATCTCAAACCAACCAACCAAACAAATATGGTACATAAACATCATGAAATCATGAAACACTGTGTGGCCTAAAAAAAAAACCAAGATTATGTCCTTTGCAGCAACATGGATGAAGCTGGAGCTCACTATTCTTAGAAAGTTGATGCAGAAACAGAAAACCAAATGCATGTTATTATTTATAAGTAAGAGCTAAATAATAACACAAGAACACAGAGGAGAAAAAGACACTGAGGCCTAGTTGAGGGTGAAGGGTGGGAAGACTAAAAGGGTCAGAAAAAATACCTTTTTGGTGCTATGATTAGTACTGCAGTGACAAAATAATCTGCACACCAAACTCCCATGACACAATTTTAGCTATATGACAAAGCTGCACGTGTACCCTTGAACCAATCAAAAATAAAAGTTAAAAGAAAAAAAAGTCCCTGCATTGGAGAAAGTACAAGGCAGGTAGAAGGACTGGTTTGTGCTATAGGTAGTGGCCCAGGTGGGGCTGTACTCTGATTTATTTCTGGGTCCATGCAGGCAGATAAGATTACGAACCCTAGGCTGGTGGAGAAACAGGTTGCTACTACAGATTCAGTGTTTGAAAATAGAGATATGCCAGGAGACTTGTAGACACTTTTGTAGGTTTCTGGCCAAAAAAACCACTAGGGTCAAAAATGCTGCGGTAAAATTTCTGAGGGTGGTGCCTTGTCCTGAGAGGGGTGTGGACACATCAATGTCTATTGAGTGTTTGTGAGTGGGTGGAAATCCTCTACTGGCAGCTGTGGAAAAGGGGGTTTGTCATCAGATCTCCTCTAAGTTTTCAGTCCTCTGTCACCCTGGGAGGAGATCTGAAATTAAAGAACAAGGGGCAGTGTGACAGCCTGTGTAGAGGAGAGCAGAGCCTCCCATTCCCAGACACCTAGAGTTTCATTCCAGGCCAGGAGTCTGTGCTATCTTTCTTCTGGCACCAAATCTGCAGAGTTTGATGAACACCAACAATTCTCCAACACCAACTCATTGTCTACCATTTGAATTCTGACACCACCCAGAGTCAGCACAGACCCTGATTCAGGGCTCAGTCCCACAACATTGTCCTCACTGCAGATGCAGTCACAAACTCCAAGGGCTCATCTATGCTTCTGACCTACTGTTTAAAAATTGGGGACTCTCCTTTTTGAAATCCAATAATCTGAGAGCTACTCACAGAACTCAACAGAACACTGTTGTTATATTCACTGACTTCAAATAAAATATACAAACCCCAAAAAGTCAAATGGAAGAAGAGTATAGAACCAAGAAAAGAGGTGGGAAAAGATGCAGCATATAGATAATAAAGAGCCATGATTAATAAAATTCTCTATCCTCTGTGTTCTCCAGGAACATTTTATGAAAAGAAACACCCTTCCCATTATGACTTAGATGGTGCTCTCTTTACTTACCCAATACACAGCCAGGAAAACACTCTGCATATTTTCTTCTTCTCATTAAAAAAGTCAGCTGAATTTGCCTTCAGTGGTCAACATAAAATACTTTTTAATCAAACTTAAATTTATTTTCTTCCCACAGGATCCTGAAATCTAAGCTATGCTCAGTCTGAGCCACTACACAACCTCATTTTATGCTACTGCAGATTCACCGTCTGAAGAACTCCTAAGAACACACTGACTTCAGGGTAAAACGTTCTCTGATATAAAATCTGAGTATTTCACCCTTCAAACATTCCCCTCACCTTCTTTCTAATCTTATTTGCTTTTCCCTAGGAAAAAAAGCCCTTTTCTACCTAATCTTTGCAATCCTTAAAGATCTTATAGTTGGCACTTCCTCCTGTTGCAATACTCCTTTGGAATTCAATTTTTTTTTTTTATGTACATCTAACTGGTTTATTTTAAAACCTCTTGAAACTGCCTCAAAACAGTAACAATTTTATCTTCAGTAAGACACCCCCAAACCCCTTATATCTTAACCTTAACTGCATCTGCCTGTGGAGCCCCAGCTTTCCAGGGCCCTGAGGCTTCTCTCACTATAGAGACTTCTTCCACGGCTGGGTTAAGCAGGCTGGGACATCTGGAGGAAAGGCTTTCCAGAAGGAACTAACTGGGCCTTTAATAACCTCCTTTTGCTGGCTCAAAATTAACCTCAGCTTGCAGTCATTGGGCTCAAGCTTTAATTACCATGTCAGTCATTAACTTAGTTTTTGAAATTAAGTGTTTGAAAAATCCAGCAAAATGATTCAAAAAGTGTCCATATAAGAAAAATTTGCCGGGCGCGGTGGCTCAAGCCTGTAATCCCAGCACTTTGGGAGGCCGAGACGGGCGGATCACGAGGTCAGGAGATCGAGACCATCCTGGCCAACACGGTGAAACCCCGTCTCTACTAAAAAATACAAAAACCTAGCCGGGCGAGGTGGCGGGCGCCTGTAGTCCCAGCTACCCGGGAGGCTGAGGCAGGAGAATGGCTTAAACCCGCGAGGCGGAGTTTGCAGTGAGCTGACATCCGGCCACTGCACTCCAGCCTGGGTGACAGAGCAAGACTCCATCTCAAAAAAAAAAAAAAAAAAAAAAGAAAAATTTAAGGTGCTTACCTTTTGTACCTCAGTAAAAGAAGCAAATGTATTTTTTTTGACAGTAAAGCGTTATTTTACTTTTTGTATTAAAAATCATGTGGTAAACAGTTATACAGGAATACTTGTAGGAGGTACCAAGTTTCATCACATAAAATTTACCATTAAATTCAGAAATTGAAATAACAGGATATAGAACAAAGATATTTATTTTTGCAAATTCACTGCAAAAAAAGAAACTGATGTTTCCATGAGTCTATGTAACTCACCAATTATCTACCACATTTTCTTGTGGAAATATATTAATTCTCTATAGCCGAAATGGAAGAAATATTTTGATTTTTTTCCTCGGTAGCTGACATTCTAAAAGCTAGATGGAATTCTGTTTGAAATCACTCAGAAATAAAAAAAAAAAAACACACCTGAGGGCCAGGTGCGGTGGCTCAAGCCTGTAATCCCAGCACTTTGGGAGGCCGAGACGGGCGGATCACGAGGTCAGGAGATCGAGACCGTCCTGGCTAACCCGGTGAAACCCCGTCTCTACTAAAAATACAAAAAACTAGCCGGGCGAGGTGGCAGGCGCCTGTAGTCCCAGCTACTCGGGAGGCTGAGGCAGGAGAATGGCGTGAACCCGGGAGGCGGAGCTTGCAGTGAGCTGCGATCTGGCCACTGCACTCCAGCCTGGGTGACAGAGCGAGACTCTGTCTCAAAAACAAACAAACAAAAAAGGCCGGGCGCGATGGCTGACGCCTGTAATCCCAGCACTTTGGGAGGCCGAGACGGGTGGATGACGAGGTAAAGAGTTCGAGAACAGCCTGACCAATATGGGGAAATTCCGTCTCTACCACAAATACAAAAATTAGCCGGGCTTGGTAGTGCACGCCTGTAGTCCCAGCTACCCGGGAGGCTGAGGCAGAAAAATTGCTTGAACCCAGGAGGTGGAGGTTGCAGTCAGCAGAGATCGTGCCACTGCACTGCAGCCTGGGTCACAGAATGAGGCTCTATTTCAAAAAAAAAAAAATGCCGGGCGCCGTGGCTCAAGCCTGTAATCCCAGCACTTTGGGAGGCCGAGACGGGCGGATCACGAAGTCAGGAGATCGAGACCATCCTGGCTAACACGGTGAAACCCCGTCTCTACTAAAAAATACAAAAAACTAGCCGGGCAAGGTGGCCGGCGCCTGTAATCCCAGCTACTTCGGAGGCTGAGGCAGGAGAATGACGTAAACCCGGGAGGCAGAGCTTGCAGTGAGCTGAGAACCGGCCACTGCACTCCAGCCTGGGCGACAGAGCCAGACTCCATCTCAAAAAATAAATAAATAAATAAAATAAAAATAAATTAAAAAAAAAAACAACTGAGGTCAAAATAAGTGAACAAATCATTTAATCATTTCAAGGTACAGATATGTCTGACTCATGTGTCAAGTCAGGCCATCCAATTACTTTAGAGATTCTCCCACCCCATCCTGTTCACTTAAGTGCTCAATAATCATTCACTGAACTCTGCCCCAGTGAGTGCCCCAGGTACATTTTACTTTGCAAGTTCTTGTACCATCTCACTGGGATCAGTTTTTTTTTTTCTTTGTCTTTGGAGTGCTGTTTTTTCAAACTTTTTGCCATTTTTATTTCACTATTTTTCCGTCCCCTAAGAGAATCTAGAGGCAAAAATTATTTTGGTTTCCCCTTCACTACTAGCATCTGATTGTCTGAACAGCAACGTGTCTCCAAGAAATGGAAGCTGGGTTGGGTAAAGACAATATTAATATCTCAAGGGGGTAGCTTTCCAAAAAACAGCACACCGGAAGATGCCTCTCAGCCCCAGGGCATTCGCCTGTTCTCTTGAGAGGCTCCACTCCATATCTCAGGTTATCTTATGGGAGAAGAGAGGCTACACTCTGTACTTCAGGTGGTCTTATGGGAGAAAATGATCCAGGAACTGATATTCACTAGACACTCTGGCAGACATAGCCATGGCGGGTATCCTGGTTTTTCCCCAGACAGTACTGAATCTCAGGTCCAAGAAAAAACTGAAGGATGGCTGAGGACATATCTCCCTATAAAGTTGCCAAAGGGAAACCTTGACCCAAAAACATTCTGGTATCTGTGTCTAGGGAAAACAGAAGAAAAAATATTAACAAACAGAAAACAAATCTTTTTAAATGTGCCATCAAATGCTGTGTTAAAAAATGATTAAAATATGTATCAAAATATACACTAAAGGACAAATAGTTGATAATGTGAATAAGGGAGGGGAAATTGGCTTTTGGGAATGTCAGAAGGAGGTGGATATTAAGTATTTTACTGCAAGCCAGAGTAAGGCTGGAGAACTAGGGGGTGTCAGAATGCCTTGAGGCCCTACTTGGGACTCATGTGAAAAATGCAAGGAAACAGCAGTTCTTTGTGGGGTGTGAAAATAAAGTGGCTGACAGTTAGACTGAGGAGGCTCTAGTTCCTAATTTCTACTTTTAAAAAATCTACTTCGGCCAGGCGCAGCGGCTTACACCTGTAACCCCAGCACTTTGGCAGACGAAAGCAGGTGGATCACTTGAAATCAGGATTTCGAGACCAGCTTGACCAACATGGTAAAACCCCGTCCCTGTTAAAAATACAAAGTTAGCTGGGCATGGTGGCGCATGCCTGTAATCCCAGCTACTTGGGAGGCTGAGGCAAGAGAATCGCTTGAACCTGGGAGGCTCCAGCCTGGGCGACAGAGTGAGACTTGGTATCAAAATACTATCGTCAAAAAAAACAACTAGGCCGGATGCAGTGGCTCACGCCTGTAATCCCAGCACTTTGGGAGACCGAGGTCAGGAGATCGAGACTATCCTGGCTAACACGGTGAAACACCGTCTCTACTAAAATTGCAAAAAATTAGCCGGGGCGTGGCGGCGGACGCCTGTAGTTTCAGCTACTTGGGAGGCTGAGGCAGGAGAATGGCGTGAACCCGGGAGGTGGAGCTTGCAATGAGCCGAAATCGCGCCACTGCACTCCAGCCTGGGCGACTGAGCCAGACTCCGTCTCAAAAAAAAAAAAAAAAAATCTAATACAAATACATTTTTTGTAAATTACTACTTTGGGGGGAAAAAATTCAGGCTTAACACACTATAAACTGCCAATTAACCTCTGATTACATAACCAAGAAATTTCCATCTTGATGTTACAAATTAAGAAACTACAAGGTCGGCCGCGGTGGCTAAGGCCTATAATCTCAGCACTTTTCGAGGCTGAGGGGGGCGGATCACGGGGTCAGAAGATCGAGACCATCCTGGCTAACGCGGTGAAACCCCGTCTCTACTAAAAATATACAAAAAAAATTAGCCAGGCGTGGTGGCAGGGGGCTGTTGTCCCAGCTACTCCGAAGGCCAAGGCAGGGGAATGGGGTGAACCCGGTAGGCGGAGCTTGCAGTGAACCAAGATCGTCCAGCCTGGGCGACAGAGGGAAGACTCGGTCTTAAAAAATAGTAATAATAAAACAAAACCGGGGCCGGGCGCGGTGGCTCAAGCCTGTAATCCCAGCACTTTGGGAGGCCGAGACGGGCGGATCACGAGGTCAGGAGATCGAGACCATCCTGGCTAACACGGTGAAACCCCGTCTCTACTAAAAATACAAAAAATTAGCCGGGGGAGGTGGTGGGCGCCTGTGGTCCCAGCCACTCGGGAGGCTGAGGCAGGAGAATGGCGTGAACCCGGGAGGCGGAGGTTGCGGTGAGCTGAGATCCGGCCAATGCACTCTAGCCTGGGCGACACAGCAAGACTCCGTCTCAAAAAAAAAGAAACTACAAGGTCGGCCGCCGTGGCTAACGCCTATAATCTCAGCACTTTTCGAGGCTGAGGGGGGCGGATCACGAGGTCAGAAGATCGAGACCATCCTGGCTAACGCGGTGAAACCCCGTCTCTACTAAAAATATACAAAAAAAATTAGCCAGGCGTGGTGGCAGGGGGCTGTTGTCCCAGCTACTCGGAAGGCTAAGGCAGGGGAATGGGGTGAACCCGGTAGGCGGAGCTTGCAGTGAACCAAGATCGTGCCACTGCACTCCAGCCTGGGCGACAGAGGA
>NC_045454.1:31161305-31171344 GCF_002776525.5 Piliocolobus tephrosceles | reverse complement strand
AAAAAAAAAAAAAAAAAAAAAAAAACAAGAAACTAGGTAACTGTACCTAACCAATTATTTAATGTGGTTTTCTTCATTATGCACCTTATAAAACTCTTTCCGTCAAACCCCTTCAATAGACCATAAACTACAATCACTCTTCGATTAAATTCTTTAATATTTTTTGCAGTAACTTCCATATATTTTTAATAAGAGGAAACAGGAACTGGGAACCTCACCGACCAAAGCTCTTCCCATTCAAGAACTCACACTCCGAGTCAGGATTCTCCTCTGACTACCCTCCCATAGTCCCTGCACGTCTGGGAGAGACTCCGCGCTGCGGGTGCAAACCTGCCCCAAGAGGGCTCCAGGCCAGGGCACAATTAGAGCTCAGGGAAGAGACAGGACGCCCGGGGCCGGCTGTCGGCGCAGCCGCCATCTTAGGGCTGAAGGGGACTGAGGTCCAGCTAGGCAAGGAGAATTCGGGGCGCAGATGTGGAGCTGACTGCGGGGAGGCCAGAGTCCCGCCACAGCCACTTCCCGCCGGTTCCAACCAGCCCCTGCCACTCTCTCGGGATGTCGGACCCGGCACACTCACCATTTCTAGGCTTCCAGGGAGTCCTGACGACTTAGTTGTGGATCTCCCAACACCTGCAGGCCACAGGGCCGCAGATCTGGACCTCTAGGAGTAGAGGACACACAGCAGTAAGGAAGAGACTTTGACCTCGGGCTGCAGGGAAAGCCTAAGGTTCCTAGGTCCCGGAAACCGCCCAGTCCGCTCCAGATGCGTGCCTGATTGGACGTTCCCAGCCCAGAGTCCTTGATTGGATAATGTTTAAGGCCCCGTCCCTTCAGGCCCTGAGTGACAGAAGATGTGATCAGAGAGAGGCAGGGCTGAATGAAGAAAGAGTGCCAGCCTAGGCTGCAGCCTTTTCAGGCAGGGCTTCCTCCCTGAGCTGTGCCAGGCCCACCCCAGAGCATGGGAAAATTCTCTCTCTTCTTTACTCTCTTTCTCCTTTTAAATGTATTCGAAATGTGAACTAATATATTGTACTATCATGTTAATAATACATAAAACTTTTGTTCAAGAGTAAACCAATTTTTACTTTAGTAATAGTGTATTATCAATACTGAAAGCCGGGCGCGATGGTTTACACCTTTAATCCTAACAGTTTGGGAGGCCTAGGCGGGCGGATCACTGGAGGTCAGAAGTTCAAGACCAGCCTGGTCAACATGGTGAAACCCCTTCTCTACTAAAAATACAAAAATTAGTTGGGCATGGTGGTGGGCGCCTGTAATCCCAGCTACTCAGGAGACTGAGGCAGGAGAATCATTTGAACCCAGGAGGTGGAGATTACAGTGAGCCAAGATCCGGCCATTGCACTCCAGCCTAGGCAACAAGAGGGAAATGCCATCTCAAAACAACAAAAAAACTAAACCTAATTTTAGTAAAACCTTATAAATCCATCAAACTTGTCATTTTTGAACACCCTAGATTTTCATATATATTTTATAATCTTTTTATATTTTAATAGACTTTTTTTTTAACGTGAAACAACCTTAATTTTTATTTTATTTTATTTTATTTGAGACAGAGTCTTGCTCTGTCGGCCAGGCTAGAGTGCAATGGCATAATCTCAGCTCACTGCAACCTCCACCTCCTGGGTTCAAGTGATTCTCCTGCCTCAGCCTCCAGAGTGGGTGGGATTACAGGTGCCCGCCACCACACCCAGCTAATTTAGCATGGTGACCCGAACCTGTACTACCAGCTATTCAGGGGCTGAAATAGGAGGATTGCCTGAGCCCAGGAGGTTGTGGCTGCAGTGAGCCTTGATCAAGCCACTGCACTCCATTCTGGGTGACACAGTGAGCCCTTTCTAAAAAAAAAAAAAAAAAAAGCCAAAGCATATAAACTTAAACTTATGGGAGTTTGGGGATTTTTATTTTTGTCAATAGTTTTGGGGTATAGGTAGTATTTGGTTACATGGATAAGTTCTTTTGTGGTGGTTTCTGAGATTTAGGTGCACCAATCTCCTAAGCAATGTTCGCTGTACCCAAAGTGTTGTAATACTTAACCTTGTTTTTTACTAACTTTGTTTTTAGACTCTCCCTTTCTTCCTTAATCACCTAGCCTTGTTTCCACATGAATAAGCTCTCCCTTAGCTGAAAAAGCCGGATGAACTCCATTTGGCTCCCTCATTTGCAAGGCTTCAAGGACTCCTTACCCACCCCCTTCCTCAAGGAGTTAACTTGTATAAGCAGATTCTCAACATATCAAAGAGTCCAATTAACTGATAACGTACTGAAGCAAGCAATGTACGAAGTTCCTAGGATTTTGCTCGAGAGATAACACCATAAAGTCTTGAGTTTGTGTCCGGCAGAGCCCACATATATAACATCTTATGAAAGATGTAGAGCCCCTGCACCTGGAAACTGTTTGTTTCTCTGTAACCACCTGTCTTTTTAACTTTTTTACATGTTTTTACTTCTGTAGAATTGTTGCAACTGAGCTCCCCACTCCCCTTCCTAATCCTAAGTATGAAAGAAGACCAAGCCCCTTCCTAGGGGTGGAGAGAATTTCGAGCGTTAGCCCTCTCTCGGTCGCCGGCTAAATACAGGACTCTTAAATTTGTCTCAAAGTGTGGTGTTTCTCTAACTCGCTCAGGTACAACAGTGTAGTCTTTCATCCCTCACCCCCTCTCCCACCCTTCCCGCTGAGTGCCCAGAGTCCATTATATAACTCTTTTATTTATTTATTTATTTATTTATTTTGAGACAGAGTTTCGCTCTTGTTGCCTAGGCTGTAATACAGTGGCATGATTTCGGCTCACCACAACCTCCGCCTCCCAGGTTCAAGTGATTGTCCAGCCTCAGACTCCACAGCTGGGATTACAGGCGTGCCCCAACATGCCTGGCTAACTTTGTATTTTTAGTAGAGACAGGGTTTCTCCATGTTGGTCAGGCTGGTCTTGAACTCCTGACTTCATGTGGTCGCCCATCTCTGTTTCCCAAGGTGCTAGGATTACAGTCATGAGCCACCGCACCAGGCCCCATTATATAATTTTCATGCCTTTGCATCTTCACAGCTTAGCTCCCACTTATAAGTGAGGACATACAATATTTGGGTTTTTATCCCCTATTTCATTTTTTTCTTTCCTTTTTTATTTTTTTGAGACAGAGTTTGCTGTGATTACAGGCATGAGTCACCGTGCCTGGCCTATTTTTTGACGTTCTAATTATAGTTTTTTCTGTTTGTTTGTTTTTGAGATGGAGTCTGGCTCCTTCGCCCAGACTGGAATGCAGTGGTGTGATCTCGGCCCACTGCAATATCCGCCTCCGCGGTTCAAGCGATTCTCCAGCCTCAGACTCCACAGTAGCAGGGATTACAGACAGATGCCCCTCTCGCCCTGCTAATTTTTGTATTTTCAGTAAAGGCAGGGTTTTACCATTGGCCAGGCTGGTCAGGAACTTCTGACCTCAGGTGATTCACCCTTCTCAGTCTCCCAGAGTGCTGGGAATTACAGGCAAGATCCACCATGCCCGGCCACTCATGGTCATTCTTGCAAGAGTAAGATGGTATCACATTGTGGTTTTGATTTGCATTTCCCTGATTGTTAATCATTAGTGATGTTCAGTATTTTTTTTCTATGTTCGTTGGCCAATTGTATATCTTCTTTTGAGAACTGTTTAAGTCCCATCTGTCTTTGTTTTCGTTGCATTTGCTTTGGGGTTCTTGGTCGTGCACTCTTTGCCTAAGTCAATGCCTAGAAGAGTTTTTTCAATGCTTTAGAATTTGGGTAGTTTCAGGTCTTAGATTAAAGTATTTTTCACTCGCGTCCCTGTGAAGACACCAGCAAACAGGCTTTGTGTGAGCAACAAGGTTGTTTATTTCACCTGGGTGCAGGCGGACTGAGTCCGAAAAGAGAGTCAGCGAAGGGAGATGGGGTGGGGCCGTTATACAAGATTTGGGTAGGTAAAGGAAAATTACAGTCAAAGGGGTGTTGTTCTCTGGTGGGCAGGAGTGGGGGTCACAAGGTGCTCAGTGGGGGAGATTTCTGAGCCTGGATGAGCCCGGAGAAGGAATTTCACAAGATAATGTCATCAGTTAAGGCAAGGACCAGCCATTTTCACTTCGTTGTCTTTGTTTTGGGTGTTTTTTGAGACGGAGTCTGGCTCTGTCGCCTGGGCTGGAGTGCAGTGGCCGGATCTCAGCTCACTGCAAGCTCCGCCTCCTGGGTTTACGCCATTCTCCTGCCTCAGCCTCTGGAGTAGCTGGGACTACAGGCGCCCACCACCTCGCCCGGCTAGTTTTTTTTTGTATTTTTAGTAGAGACGGGGTTTCGCCGTGTTAGCCAGGATGGTCTCGATCTCCTGACCTCGTGATCCGCCCGTCTCGGCCTCCCAAAGTGGCCTCCCAAAGTCCTGCCTTGACTGAAGACATTACCTTGTGAAATTCCTTTTCCTAGCTCAAAAGATCACCCACTGAGCACCTTGTGACCACCCCCCCAACCCTGCCCGCCAGAGAACGACCCCCTTTGACTGTAATTTTCCTTTACCTATCCAAATCCTAGAAAACGGCCCTGCCCATATCTCCCTTCACTGACTCTCTTTTCAGACTCAGCCCACCTGCACCCAGGTGATTAAAAAGCTTTATTGCTCACACAAAGCCTGTTTGGTGGTCTGTTCACAGAGACGTGCATGACAGTCTATGACTTCTTTCAGCAACGTTTTGTAGTTTTCCTTGTAAAGATCTTTCACCACCTTGGTTAGATATATTCTTTTTTTTTTTTTTTTTTTTGAGGCGGAGTCTTGCTCTGTCGCCGGGACTGGAGTGCAGTGGCCAGATCTCAGCTCACTGCAAGCTCCGCCTCCCGGGTTTACGCCATTCTCCTGCCTCAGCCTCCCCAGTAGCTGAGACTACAGGCGGCCGCCACCTCGCCCAGCTAGTTTTTTTTTGTATTTTTAGTAGAGACAGAGTTTCACCGTGTTAGCCAGGATGGTCTCGATCTCCTGACCTCATGATCCGCCCATCTCGGCCTCCCAAAGTGCTGGGATTACAGGCTTGAGCCACCGCGCCCAGCCAGATATATTCTTAATTATTTATTTATTTTTTTTTGCAGCTATTTTAAAATAATGAGTTCTTAATTTAATCCTTAGTTTGGTCACTGTTGGTGTACACCAGTGCCACTAATTTGTGCACATTGATTTTGTATCCTGAAATTTTACTTAATTTATGTATCAGATCGAAAAGGTTTTGTTTGTTTGTTTGTTTTCTTTTTGAGACAAGGTCTTACTCTGTCACCCAGGCTGGAGTGCAGTGACATGATCTCAGCTCACTGCCACCTCTGCCTCCCGGATTCAAGTGATTCTCCTGTCTCAGCCTCCCTAGTAGCTGGGATTACAGCCACTCACCACCACCATTCTTTTTTTTTTTTTTTTTTTTTTTGAGACGGAGTCTTGCTCTGTCGCCCAGGCTGGAGTGCAGTGGCTGGATCTCAGCTCACTGCAACCTCCGCCTCCCGGGTTCATGCCATTCTCCTGCCTCAGCCTCCCGAGTAGCTGGGACCACAGGCGCCGGCCACCTCGCCTGGCTAATTTTTTGTATTTTTAGTAGAGACGGGGTTTCACCGTGTTAGCCAGGATGGTCTCTATCTCCTGACCTCGTGATCCGCCCGTCTCGGCCTCCCAAAGTGCTGGGATTACAGGCTTGAGCCACCGCGCCCGGCCTGACCACCACCATTCTTATTAGAGACAGGGTTTACCATGTTGGCCAGGCTGGTCTTGAACTCCTGACTTCGGGTAATCCACCTGCCTCCACCTCCCAAAGTGCTGGGATCACAGGCTTGAGCCACTGCACCTGGCCCTAAAAGCTTTTTAGATGAGTGTTTAGGGTTTCCTAGTAAGGGAGGAGACCACCCCTCATATTGTTTTATGCCCAATTTCTGCCTCCAAAGAAAGAAGAAGTAAAAATTAAAAGGCAGAAATGAAATCCACAGGCAGACAGCCCAGCGCCACACCCTGGGCCTGGTAGTTAAAGATGGACCCCTGACCTAATTGGTTCTGTTATCTATAGATTACATTGTATAGAAATGCACTGTGAAAATCCCTATCTCGTTTTACCGGTGCACGCAGCCCCTAGTCACGTACCCCCTGCTCGCTCAGTCAGTCACGACCCTCTTGCATGCACCCCTCTTAGAGTTGTGAGCCCTTAGAAGGGACAGGAGTTGCTCACTCAGGGAGCTCGGCTCTTGAGACTGAAGTCTTGCCAATGCCCCCGGCCAAATAAACCCCTTCCTTCTGTGACTGGGTGTCTGAGGAGTTTTGTCTGCCGCTCGTCCTGCTACACTAGGTATACAACTATATCACCGGTAAACAGTGACAATTTGACTTCCTCTTTACCAATTTAGATGATGTTTAATTTATTTTATTTCATTTTATTTTATTTCATTTATTTGAGACGGAGCCTTGCTCTGTCACCCAGGCTGGAGTGCAGTGGCACAATCTCGGCTCACTGCAAGTTTCGCCTCCCAGGTTCATGCCATTCTCCTGCCTCAACCTCCCAAGTATCTGGGACTACAGGCGTCTGCCACCACGCCCGGTTAATTTTTTGCATTTTTAATAGAGACAGGGTTTCACCGTGTTAGCCAAGATGGTCTTGATCTCCTGACCTCGTGATCCGCCTACATCGGCCTCCCAGAGTTCTGGGATTACAGATGTGAGCCACCGCGTCCGGCCCATGCTGTTTATTTTTTGCTTTACTCTGATTGCTCTGGCTAAGACATCCATTACTGTGTTGAATAGAAGTGGTGAGACTGCGCATTATTGTCTTGTTCCAGTTCTCAGAAAAAATCCTTTCAACTTTTTCCCATTCACTGTAATGTTGGCTGTTTATCATAGGCGGCTTTTTTTTTCAGACGGAGTCTCACTCTGTCGCCCAGGCTGGAGTGCAATGTCAGGATCTCTGTTCACTGTAATCTCTGCCTTCCAGACTCAAGCGATTCTCCTACCTCAGCCTCCCCAGTAGCTGGGACCACTAGGCACCCACCATCATGCCTGGCTAATTTTTGTATTTTTGAACAGACGAGGTTTCACCATGTTGGCCAGGCTGATCTCAAACTCCTGACCTCAGGTGATCTGCCCACCTCGGCCTCCCAAAGTGCCGGGATTACAGGTGTGAGCAACCGTGCCCGGCCTGTCGTCGATGGCTTTTATGACCTCACAATATGTTCCCTCTATCCCGATTTTGCTGAGGATTTTAATCATAAAGGGATGCTGGATTTTGCTAAATGATTTTTCTGTGTATATTGAGATATTCATATAATTTTTGTTTTAATTCTGTTTATTTGGTGTATAATATGTATTGACTTGCCTATGTTAAATCATCTCTGCATCCCTAGCATAAAATGTTCTCGATTATGGCATATTATCTTATTAATATGCTGCTGTGTTTGGTTAGCTAGTATTTTATTGAAGATTTTTGCATTTATGCTCATCAAGAACACTCGTGCATAGTTTTCTTTTATTACGTCTTTTCCTGATCTTGGTATTAGAGTAATATTGCCTTCTTAGAATGATTTAGGAAGGATTCCCTTTCTCTCTATCTTTTGGAATAGTTTCAGTAGGACTGGTACCAATTATTTGAATGTTGGATAGATTGACTCATAAGTCCATCTCATCCTGGACGTTTTTTGTTGGCAGTTTTTTTTTTTTTTTTTCTTGAGTCTTGCTCTGTTACCCAGCCTGGAGTACAATGGTGCAATCTTGACTCACTGCAACCTCTGCCTCTTGGGTTTAAGTGATTCTCCTGCTTCAGCCTCCCAAGTAGCTGGGATTACAGGCCCAAACCACCATGCCTGGCCAATTTTTGTATTTTTAGTAGAGATGGGGTTTTGCCATGTTGATCAGGCTGGTCTCAAACCCTTGACTTCAAGTGGTCAACCCGCCTCATCCTACCAAAGTACTAGGATTGCAGGCATGAGCCACTGCACCCAACTGGCAATTTTTTGTTACTAGTCTAATCTTGCTACTTGTTACTGGTCTGTTCAGAGCTTTTATTTCTTCTTGGTTTAATCTAGGAGGTTTGTATATTTCCAGGAATTTATCAAACTCCTCTAGATTTTCTTTTTTCTTTTTTTTTTTTTTTGAGACGGAGTCTCGCTCTGTCGCCCAGGCTGGAGTGCAGTGGCCGGATCTCAGCTCACTGCAAGCTCCGCCTCCCAGGTTTACGCCATTCTCCTGCCTCAGCCTCCCGAGTAGCTGGGAATACAGGCGGCCGCCACCTCGCCCAGCTAGATTTTTGTATTTTTTTAGTAGAGACGGGGTTTCACGGTGTTAGCCAGGATGGTCTCGATCTCCTGACCTCGTGATCCGCCCGTCTCCGCCTCCCAAAGTGCTGGGATTACAGGCTTGAGCCACCGCGCCCGGCCTGATTTCTAATTTTATTCCACTGTGGCCTAAGACAGTACTTGATATAATTTTGATATTCTTACAGTTATTCAGGGGTTGAGCATGGTGACTCATGCCTTAATCCCACCACTTTGGGAGGCCAAGGCAGGTGGATCACCTGAGGTCAGAAGTTCAAAACCAGCCTGGCCAACATGGTAAAACTCCATCTCTACTAAAAATACAAAAATTAGGCAGGCATGCCTGTAATCCCAGCTACTCAGAAGGCTGAGGTAGGAAAATCCCTTGAACCTGGGAGGCAGAGGTTCCTGTGAGCTGAGATTTTGCCATTGTACTCCAGTCTTGGTGACAGAGCAAGACTGTCACACAAAAAAATTCAGACTTGTCTTGTGGCCTATCGTGGTCTACCTTAAAGACTGTTTCATGTGCTGATGGAAAGAATGTATATTCTGCAGTTGTTGGGTAGAATCTAAGGGACAACTTAGGTGAAACAAGAAAATTTATATTTCTGAAGCGCAGAACTAACAGTTCAGGCTAAAACATTTTTTTTTCTTTGAGATGGAGTCTTGCTCTGTTACCCAAGCTGGAGTTCAGTGGCATGATCTTGGCTCACTGCAACCTCCGCCTCTCAGTTCAAGTGATTCTCCTGCCTCAAACTCCTGAGTAGCAGGAACTGCAGGCTCATCACCACGCATGGCTAATTTTTCTGTTTTTAGTGGAAACAAAGTTTCACCATATTGGCCAGGCTGGTTTCGAACTCCTGACCTCAGGTGATCTGCCTGCCTTGGCCTCCCAAAGTGCTGGGATTAGAGGTGTGAGTCACCGTGCCTGGCCTTAAATGTACTGTTTATCTTTTTTTTTTAATGTATAAGATTATATGATTTGCAAACAGAAACTTTTTACTTTTTTATCTTTAATTTCAATGGCTTTAAACAATTTTTTTGCATAATTCTTCTGCCACATACTTCCAGGGTTATGTTAAAATAGAAGCATTAGCCGGGCGCGGTGGCTCAAGCCTGTAATCCCAGCACTTTGGGAGGCTGTGACGGGCGGATCACAAGGTCAGGAGATCGAGACCATCCTGGCTAACACGGTGAAACCCCGTCTCTACTAAAAATACAAAAAACTAGCCGGGCGAGGTGGCCGGCGTCTGTAGTCTTAGCTACTCTGGAGGCTGAGGCAGGAGAATGGCGTAAACCCGGGAGGCGGAGCTTGTAGTGAGCTGAGATCCGGCCACTGCACTCCAGCCCGGGCGACAGAGCAAGACTCCGTCTCAAAAAAAAAAAAATTAAAAAAAAAAAATAAATAAATAAATAAATAAATAAATAAAATAGAAGCATTGACAATGGAGATAATATAGTTTTGCATTGCATTGGTTTTTGTAAATTTCATGGAGTAAAAACCTCTTCAAGTTTATATAAACTGGTTACAAGAGGTAAAGATCTTCTTTTGTTGGGCCTCCATACTTATAGAATGCCCTCTTTATTTGTAATAGAGGTGGTAGGTTGGTCACAAGGCTGCTGCCTCTGTATAGGATTTATCTGTAGTTCTAAGCCTTCTTTTTTTTTTTTTTTTTTTTTTTTTTTTTAGGGGGTCTCGTTTTTCCCCCCCGCGGGGGCCCCCGGGGGGGGTTTTCGCCTCTTGCAACACCCCCCCC
>NC_045454.1:31159875-31161205 GCF_002776525.5 Piliocolobus tephrosceles | reverse complement strand
AGACGGAGTCTCGCTCTGTCGCCCAGGCTGGAGCACAGTGGCCAGATTTCAGCTCACTGCAAGCTCCGCCTCCCGGGTTCACGCCATTCTCCTGCCTCAGCCTCCGGAGGAGCTGGGACTACAGGCGCCCGCCACCTCGCCCGGCTAATTTTTTGTATTTTTTAGTAGAGACGGGGTTTCACCGTGTTAGCCAGGATGGTCTCGATCTCCTGACCTCGTGATCCGCCCGTCTCGGCCTCCCAAAGTGCTGGGATTACAGGCTTGAGCCACCGCGCCCGGCCTAAGCCTTCTTACAGAAGGCTTGGGTAGTGGTAATTCCCATTTTATTATTGGACAGACTGAGTATCTTTCAGGACTTTCACCTGTAGAGCAGGCACTAGGGGAAGTTGTTGCAGTCAAGTCTGCATATGGCGGGCCTTACAAGAGGATGTGGATGAGGATGCCTGTCACTGAGTACTAGAGGGGGTCTTCCCAGGTTACTGTGTGGGATTCTATGTGGGCAGAATTGGCCATAAACTGTGGCTTGGAGTTAGAACTAAAACATTAAACTATGGCTACAAATGGCTGTCTTCCTCCAGGCCTCTGGAAGAGCAGGAGCTCTCCCAGGCTGTGACTAGGAGGAGTTTGGAATGGTGACAGGGTAAGTTCACAATTCTCAGTGGGAGCAAGTTGGGTTGGCTTTTTTTTGGTCTGTAGCCAAGAACAGAAGTCTTGTAGTTTGCTACCTTAATGGAAGCCTGTCTCCTGAAAAGAACATTCCTCAATCTTGAGCTTTAGCAGAGTTTCACAACTTCATCCCTGGATCTCAAAGCTCTTTTGAAGGTACTTGTTTTAGAGATGAAGTATTTCTACATTACACAGGCTGCTCTTGAAATCCTGGCCTAAGGAAATTCTTGAACCTGAATGTATTATGTAGCTATCATTACAGATATGAGTCAGGATGCCTGGATCTCTCATAAAGACATTTTTGTCCAGAATGGCTCATAGTTTTCTTGCTGTCGGGGGATAAGAAAATAGGTCACCTTTTTTTTTTTCTTTTGAATTTTACTGATGTCGCTCTCCCTATACATTTTTACTTTCTATTTTCTATTTCAAATTTCTCTGTTATTTTAGATTCAGACATTTAGGATAATATGTTAGAATTTACATGTTATGCCTGAAGTAAATTAGATGATTAGTAGGCATTCCATATTTACTAAAATATTTAGTTATAAATTTAAGTTTGCTGCAGGCAGAAAGGAATGATATGATTTCCATTCACTTTCTTCTGCCCATATTTAAATAATAGGCCGGGCGCGGTGGCTCAAGCCTGTAATCCCAGCACTTTGGG
>NC_045454.1:31153163-31159475 GCF_002776525.5 Piliocolobus tephrosceles | reverse complement strand
CAGGAGTGCAGTGGCATGATCTCGATTCCACACAACCTCCACCTTCTGGGTTCAAGTGATTCTCCTTCCTCAGCCTCCTTAATAGTTGGGATTACAGGCATCCACCACCATGCCCGGCTAATTTTTTTGTATTTTTAGTAGAGATGAGGTTTCACCATGTTGGTCAGGCTGGTCTCAAACTCTTGATGTCAGGTAATCCACCTGCCTCAGCCTCCCAAAGTGCTTGGATTGCAGAGGTGAGCCACTGCACCCAGCTCATGTGTTTAATTTTTATATGTTTTTGGATTTTCCTGTTTTACTTTTACTTTAAGTCAGAATAATAGCATCAGCAAATCTTTCCTGACGAAACAAAAGAGGAAGACCTTTCAAAATAGCCAAATTTTGAAAAAGCATACTGACACTGCATATGCCCTATAAAGAATGCTGAAAAGTATCCCACTTATTCTGAAATTGACCACATAATTGGAAGTAAAACACTCCTCAGCAAGTGCAAAACAATGGAAATCATAACACACAGTCTCTCAGAACAGTGCAATCAAATTAAAACTCTGGATTAAGAAACTCACTCAAAACCACACAACTACATGGAAATTGAACAACCTGCTCCAGAATGACTACTGGGTAAATCATGAAATGAAGGCAGAAACAAATAAGTTCTTTGAAACCAATGAGAACAATGACACAATGTACCAGAATCTCTGTGACACACACAAAGCAGTGTTTAGAGGGAAATTTATAGCACTAAATGCTCACAAGAGAAAGCAGGGAAGGTCTAAAATTGGCACCCTAAAATAATAATGAAAATAACTAGAGAAGCAAGAGCAAACAAATTCAAATGCTAGCAGAAGATGAGAAATAACTAAGATCAGAGCAGAAATGAAGTAGATAAAAACACAAAAGACCCTTCAAAAAATCAATGAGGCTGGGTGCAGTGGCTCACCCCTGTAATCCCAGCACTTTGGGAGGCTGAGGTGGGCGGATCACGAGGTCAGGAGATCGAGACCATCCCGGCTAACACAGTGAAACCACGTCTCTACTAAAAATAAAAAACAAATAAATAAATAAAAATAGCTGGGTGTGGTGGTGGGTGCCTTTAGTCCCAGCTACTCAGGAGGCTGAGGCAGGAGAATGATGTGAACCCAGGAGGTGGAGCTTGCAGTGAGCTGAGATCACATTACTGCACTCCAGCCTGGGGACAGAGCGAGACTCTGCCTCAAAAAAAAAAAAAAAATCAGTGAATCCAGGAGCTAGTTTTCTTGAAAGATCAACAAAATAGATGGACCACTAGCCAGACTAATAAAGAAGAAAAGAGAGAAGAATCAAATAGATGCAATAAAAAATGATATCGGCACTGATCCCACAGAAATACAAACCACCGTCAGATAATACTATAAACACCGCTATGTAAATAAACTAGATAATCTAGAAGAAATGGATAAATTCCTGGACACATACACCCTCCCAAGACTAAACCAGGAAAAAGTCAAATCCCTGAATAGACCAATAACAAGTTTTGAAATTGAGGCAGTAATTAATAGCCTACCAACCAAAAAATAGCCGGGACCAGACAGCCAAATTCTAGCACAGTTACAAAGAGGAGCTGGTGCCAATTCTTCTGAAACTATTCCTAAGAATAGAAAAAGATGGACTCTTCCTTAACTCATTTTATGAGGCCAGCATCATCCTGATACTGAAACCTGGCAGAGGCACAACAAGAAAGAAAACTTCAGGCCAATATCCCTGATGAACATGGATGCAAAAATCCTCAATAAAATACTGGCAAACCAAATCCAGCAGCACATCAAAAAGCTTATCCACTATGATCAAGTCAGCTTCATCCCTGGGATGCAAGGCTGGTTCAACATACACAAATCAATAAATAATCCATCACATAAACAGAACCAATGACAAAAACCACGTGATTATCTCAATAGATGCAGAAAAGGCGTTTGACAAAATTCAACACCCCATTCGTGCTAAAAACTCTCAATAAACTAAGTATTGATGGAACATATCTCAAAATAATTAAAGCTACTTATGACAAACCACAGTTAATATCATACTGAATGGGCAAAACCTGGAAGCATTCACTTTGAAAACTGGCACAAGACAAGGATGCCCTCTCTCACCACTCCTATTCAACATAGTATTGGAAGCTCTGGCCAGGGCAATCAGACAAGAGAAAGAACTAATGGGTATTCAAATAGGAAAAGAGGAAGTCAAATTGTCTCTATTTGCAGATGACATGATTCTATGTTGAGAAAACCCCATCATCTCAGCTCCAAATCTCCTTAAGCTGATAAGCAATTTCAGCAAAGTCTCAGGACACAAATTCAATGTGCAAAAATCACAAGCATTCCTATACACCAATAACAGACAAACAGAGAGCCAAATCATGGGTGAGCTCCCATTCACAATTGCTAGAAAGACAATAAAATACCCAGGAATACAATGTACAAGGAATGTGAAGGACCTCTTCAAGGAGAACTACAAATCACTGCTCAAGGAAATAAGAGAGGACACAAACAAATGGAAAAACACTCCATGCTCATGGATAGGAAGAATCAATATCATGAAAATGATCATACTGCCCAAAGGATTGTATAGATTCAATGCTATCCCCATCAAGCTACCACTGAGTTTCTACACAGAATTAGAAAAAAAAAAGACTTTATATTTCATATGGAGCCGAAAAAAGAACCTGCATTGCTAAGACAATCCTAAGCAAAAAGAATAAAGCTGGAGACATTACACTACTTGACTTCAAACTATTGTAGAAGGCTACAGTAACCAAAACAGCATAGTATTGGTATTAAAACAGATATATAGACCAATGGAACAGAACAGAGGCCTCAGAAATAACACTACACATCTACAACTATCTGATCTTTGACAAACCTGATGAAAACAAGCAATAGGGAAAGGATTCCCTATTTAATAAATGGTTTTGGGAAAACTGACTAGCCATATGCTGAAAACTGAAACCGGACCCCTTCCTTACACCTTATGCAAAAACTTACTCAAGATGGATTAAAGACTTAAATGTAACACCCCAAACCATAAAAACTGTAGAAGAAAACCTAGGCAATGCCATTCAGGACATAGACATGGACAAAGACTTTATGACTAAAACACCAGAAGCAATGGCAACAAAAGCCAAAATTGACAAATGGGACCTAATTAAACTAAAGAGCTTCTTCAAAGCAAAAGAAACTATTATGGGAATGAACAGACAACCTATGGAATGGGAGAAAATTTTTGCAATCTATCCACCTGAGAAAGGGCTAATATCCAGGATCTACAAAGAACTTAAACAAATTTACAAGAGAAAAACAAGCAACACCATCAAAAAGTGGGAAAAGGATATAAACAGACACTTCTCAAAAGAAGACATTTATGCAGCCAACAAACATACGAAAAAAAGTTCACTATCACTGGTCATTAGAGAAACGCAAATCAAAACCACAATGAGATACCATCTCACAACAGTTAGAATGCAATCATTAAAAAGTCAGAAAACAACAGATGCTGGAGAGGATGTGGAGAAATAGGAACACTTTCACACTGTTAGTGGGAGTGTAAATTAGTTCAGCCATTGTCAAAAACAGTGTGACAATTCCTCAAGGATCTAGAATCAGAAATACCACTTGACCCAGCAATCCCATTACTGGGTATATACCCAAAAGATTATAAATCATTCTACCATAAAGACACATGCACATGTATATTTATTGCAGCACTATTCACAATAGCAAAGACTTGCAACCAACCCAAGTGCCCATCAATGATAAACTGGATAAAGAAAATGTGGCACATATACACTATGGAATACTATGCAGCCATAAACAGGGATGAGTTCATGTCTTTTACAGGGACATGGATGAAGCTGGAAGCCATCATTCTCAGCAAACTAACACAAGAACAAAAAACCAAACACCGTATGTTCTCACTCATAAGTGGGAGTTGAACAATGAGAATGCATGGACACAAGGAGGGGAATAACGCACACTGGGACTTGTCAGGTTGTAGGGGGCTAGGAGATGAATAATATTAGGAGAAATACCTAATGTAGATGACGGGTTGATGGGTTCAGCAAACCATCATGCCACATGTATACCTGTGTAACAAACCTGCACATTCTGCACATGTATCTCAGAACTTAAAGTGTAATAATAAGAAAAAAAGGAATGCTGAAGGCAGCTTCTTTTACTGAAAATAAAATGACTCAAGAAAATGACACATAATCATATAAAATATATATATATATATTTTGAAATGGAGTTTTACTCTTATTGCCCAGGCTGGAGTGCAGTGACCTGATCTCAGCTCACTGCAACCTCTGCCTTCTGGTTTCAAGTGATTCTCCTGCCTCAGCCTCCAAAGTAGCTGAGATTACAGGTGCCCACCACCACGCCTGGCTAATTTTTTGTATTTTTAGTAGAGATGGCATTTCACCATGTTGGCCAGGCTGGTCTCGAACTCCTAACCTCCTGATCTGCCCACCTCAGCCTCTGAAAGTGCTGGGATTACAGGCATGAGCCACTGCACCCCGCCAAAAGGAAAAAAAAAAAGGGATTATTTTCTTCTATAGATATGCACATACAAAAAAAATGAAATTTCTTAGCATAATCATAATGGTGCAGTATCGGGAGAACCTGCTCCCGATGTTTGACACGGGTTCTTTTCTATTTCCCAAGTGTCTTGGCTGGGTTGAGAAATAAAGGGAAAGAGCACAAGAGAGAGAAATTTAAAGTTAGGTGTCTGGGGGAGACATCACATGTCGGCAGGATCCATGATGTTCCCTGAGCCGTAAAAC
Organism: Piliocolobus tephrosceles; assembly: GCF_002776525.5. Classification (NCBI taxonomy): domain Eukaryota; kingdom Metazoa; phylum Chordata; class Mammalia; order Primates; family Cercopithecidae; genus Piliocolobus; species Piliocolobus tephrosceles. Next base: position 31,154,659 of record NC_045454.1, on the reverse strand, counting down.
CAGCAAGTTTTTATTAGCGATTTTCAAAAGGGGAGGGAGTGCACGAATAGGGTGTGGGTCACAGAGATCACATACTTCACAAGGTAATACAATATCACAAAGCAAATGGAGGCAGGGCGAGATAACAGGACCACCGGATGAGGAGAAATTAAAATTGCTAATGAAGTTTCGGGCATGCATTGTCATTGATAACATTTTATCAGGAAACAGTGTTTGAGAGCAGGTAACCTGCCTGACCACAATTTATTAGGTGGGAATTTTCCCATCCTAGTAAGCCTGGGAGCACTATAGGAGACCAGGGCTTATTTCATCCCATCGGCTTCCACCACAAAAGACGGGAGGCCTTAAAAGGGGCCATCTATAGGCCTACTTTCCGGGCGCATTCTCTTTGTCAGGGATGTTCCTTGCAGAGAAAAAGAATTCAGCGATATTTCTCCTATTTGCTTATGAAAGAAGAGGAATATAGCTCTGTTCCATCTGGCTCACCTGCGGCCATTTCAAAGTTACCTCTCTTGTTCCCTGAACATCGCTGTTATCCTGTTCTTTTTTAAGATGCCCAGATTTCACATTGTTCAAACACACATGCTGTACAAACAATTTGTGCAGTTGACACAATCACAGGGTCCTGAGGCGACATTCATCCTCCTCAGTTTACAATGAAGATGACGGGATTAAGAGATTAAAGTAAAGACAGGCATAGGAAAACACAGGGGTATTCACTGGGGAAGTGATAAGTGTCCATGAAATTTTCACAGTTTATGTTCAGAGATTACAGTAAAGACAGGTGTAAGAAATTATAAATGTATTAATTTGGGGAACTAATAAATGTCCATGAAATCTTCACAATTTATGTTCTTCTGCCTCGGCTTCAGTTGGTCCCTCCGTTCTGGGTCCCAGACTTCCCGCAACAGTGCAGAAAACATTTTTAAGTATTGTCTATAATTTTTTAAAATGTAGAAAATTATTAAAATTTTGAGAGTAAAATCTTTGTATGTAACTTAAGTTCATCTTCTACCAGATTAAAATATATTGTTATATCTTTTAGAGGTTTTATGTAATTTCCAAAGTACCACAAGTTACCACACACAAAAAAAAATCTGTATAGATACGCAAAACAAAGTAAGAAAAAATTAAAAAGCATATTGTCCTGCGTGTCGGTGTGAAGAGACCACCAAACAGGCTTTGTGTGAGCAATAAAGCTTTTTCATCACCTTGGTGCAGGCGGGCTGAGTCTGAAAAGAGAGTCAGCGAAGGGAGATAAGTGTGGGGCCATTTTATAGGATTTGGGTAGGTAAAGGAAAATTCCAGTCAAAGGGGGGTTGTTCTCTCGCGGGCAGGAGTGGGAGTCATAAAGTGCTCAGTGGGGGAGTTTTTTGAGCCAGGATGAGACAGGAAAAGGAATTTCAGAAGGTATCATCGCTTAAGGCAAGGACCGGCCATTTTCACTTCTTTTTTTTTTTTTTTTTTTTTTTTTGACAGAGTCTCACTCTGCCCCC
>NC_045454.1:31148972-31153063 GCF_002776525.5 Piliocolobus tephrosceles | reverse complement strand
GGCTAGTTTTTTTGTATTTTTTAGTGGAGACGGAGTTTCACCATGTTAGCCAGGATGGTCTCGATCCCCTGACCTCGTGATCCGCCCGTCTTGGCCTCCCAAAGTGCTGGGATTACAGGCTTGAGCCACCGCGCCCAGCCCATTTTCACTTCTTTTGTGGTGGAATGTCATCAGTTAAGGCGAGGCAGGGCATTTGCACTTTTGTGATTCTTCAGTTACTTCAGGCCATCTGGGTGTATACGTGCAAGTCACAAGGGATGCGATGGCTTGGCTTGGGCTCAGAGACCTGACACATATCAGTACAAAAGTCAAAATGACACAAAGGAAGACACAAAGAGAGAAAGTTAGAGACGAAGATACAACAATCAAATAAAACAATAAAATAGCATTAAGTCTTTCTGTATCAGAAAATTATTTAAACATGTATATAAAAGGAAGTTTCCAATTAAGAGACATACTTTTAATAAAGGAATTAGATAATTTTAAAAACTAAGATCCAACTTGCCTTTCTATAATAGAGTCATCAGAAATCTAATGATAAAAAAGACTGATAGTGGCAAGATGGATGTAGATATTCCATGCAAATATTAATTAAATGAGAGCAGAAGAGGTCAAAATAATGTGACTTTAGCTGTATGATTCTTTCCCTTTCTTTCTTTCCTTCTTTCTTTCTCTTTCTTTCTTTCTTTCTTTCTTTCTTTCTTTCTTTCTTTCTTTCTTTCTTTCTTTCAAGATAGAGTCTTGCTCTGTTATTTATTTATTTATTTATTTATTTATTTATTTATTTAATTTATTTTGAGATGGAGTCTTGCTCTGTTGCCAGGCTAGAATACAGTGGTGTGATCTCGGCTCACCGCAACCTCTGCCTACTGGGTTCAAGCAATTGTCCTGCCTCAGCCTCCCGAGCAGCTGGGACTACAGGCGCGTGCCACCAAGGCCAGCTAATTTTTGTATTTTTAGTCAAGACGCGTTTTCAGCTGGGCACGGTGGCTCAAGCCTGTAATCCCATCACTTTGGGAGGCCGAGACGGGCGGATCATGAGGTCAGGAGATCGAGACCATCCTGGCTAACACGGTGAAACCCCGTCTCTACTAAAAATACAAAAAAACTAGCCGGGCAAGGTGGTGGCGCCTGTAGTTCCAGCTACTCGGGAGGCTGAGGCAGGAGAATGGCGTGAACCCGGGAGGCGGAGCTTGCAGTGAGCTGAGATCTGGCCACTGCACTCCAGCCTGGGTGACAGAGCGAGACTCAAAAAAAAAAAAAAAAAAAAAAGACGCGTTTTCACCATGTTGGCCATATAGTCCGCATCTCTTGGCCTCGTGATCCACCCACCTCGACCTCCCAAAGTGCTGGGATTAAAGGCATGAGCCACCGTGCCTGGCCCTGAGCTCTATCTTAAGTCAAAAACTGTCATATTTTATAAAATGTATTTTAAGTCAAAACTCTACAGAGACAAAACAAGCCATTACACAATAATAGACTTATTTACTGGGAATGTATAACAAATTTGTATACGTGCGTGTGTGTTTTGTGCAAGTGTGTGTGTGTATCTCACACTAGGCTTGCAAAATATATAAATCAAATCTGTAATCTGTATAGATATGCAAAACAAAGTAAGAAAAAATTAAAAGTATGTCAGTACAAAAGTCAAAATGACACAACGGAAGACACAAAGAGAGAAAGTTAGAGACAAAGACAAGAAACAAATAAAACAATAAAGTAACATTAAGTATTTCTGTTTCAGAAAATTATTTAAACATGTATATAAAATAAGCTTTACAATTAAGAGACATACTTTTAATAAAGGAATTAGATAAGTTTAAAAACTAAGATCCAACTTGCCTTTCTATGATAGAGTCATCCACCCAATACTGAATTGAAGAAACACATAGAGAACAATATAATTACAGTAGCATATTTCTTTTCCCTTTTTTTTCTTCTTTTCTTTTTTTCAGATGGAGTCTTGCTCTGTCACCAGGGTGGAGTGCAGTGGTGTGATCTCAGCTCACTGCAACTTCCACCTCCCAGGTTCAAGCGATTCTCCTGCCTCAGCCTCCGGAGTAGCTGGGACTACAGGCATGCACCACCACCCCCAGCTAATTTTTGTATTTTTAGTAGAGACGGGGTTTCACCATGTTGGCCAGTATGGTCTCGATCTCTTGACCCTGTGATCTGCCTGCCTTGTCCTCCCAAAGTGCTGGGATTACAGGCATGAGCCACCACACTCAACCTACAGTAGCATATTTCAATACCCCAATTTGTATAATAAAAATAAAACAAGGCAGAATAATAGTAACAGAACAGAGAACTTGAAGACAAGTTAAAACAATCATTCCTAACAGAGGTATAGAGAACACTCCTCAACAACATCAGAATACACAGCCTTCCTAACAGCTCATAAAACACTCCCCTTGATAGACCACATGTTAGGCCAAAATACAAGCCTTAACATAATTTTTAAAATTAAATTTATATGGGCCGGGCGCGGTGGCTCAAGCCTGTAATCCCAGCACTTTGGGAGGCCGAGTCGGGTGGATCACGAGGTCAGGAGATCGAGACCATCCTGGCTAACCCGGTGAAACCCCATCTCTACTAAAAAATACAAAAAACTAGCCGGGCAAGGGGGCGGGTGCCTGTAGTCCCAGCTACTTGGGAGGCTGAGGCAGGAGAATGGCATAAACCCGGGAGATGGAGCTTGCAGTGAGCTGAGATCCGGCCACTGCACTCCAGCCTGGGTGACAGAGCCAGACTCAAAAAAAAAAAAAAAATTAAATTAAATTTATATGGATTACTTTCTATGACCAAAGTGAAATGAGAGTATGAAACAATAATAGAAAAAAACAGGAAAATTATAAATATATAGAAATTAACACACTTATGAGCATGCTCCTGTTCAAAGGTTGAGATAAATGTTTTGAAGATATCCATACTGTTAAATGTAACCTACAGATTTAATGGAATGTTCTTTAAAAGTTCACACTACATTTTATTTTATTTTTATTTATTTATTTATTTTTGAGACGGAGTCTTGCTCTGTCGCCCAGGCTGGAGTGCAGTGGCCAGATCTCAGCTCACTGCTAGCTCCACCTCCCGGGTTTATGCCATTCTCCTGCCTCAGCCTCCCGAGTAGCTGGGACTACAGGCGCCAGCCACCTCGCCTGGCTAGTTTTTTGTATTTTTTTAGTAGAGACGGGGTTTCACCGTGTTAGCCAGGATGGTCTCCATCTCCTGACCTTGTGATCCACCCAACTCGGCCTCCTAAAGTGCTGGGATTACAGGCTTGAGCCACCACGCCCGGCCCACACTACATTTTAAAGGAATAGAAACAGCAACTCCAAAAGCATATGGAATCTAATGAGACAATAAAATATCCAACAATCTTCAAAAAAAGAAATAATGTTAAAGGCATTACAGTTCCTGAATTTTTTTTTTTTTTTTTTTTTTTTTGAGACGGAGTCTTGCTCTGTCGCCCGAGCTGGAGTGCAGTGGCCAGATCTCAGCTCACTGCAAGCTCCGCCTCCCGGGTTTACGCCATTCTCCTGCCTCAGCCTCCTGAGTAGCTGGGACTACAGGCGCCTGCCACCACGCCCAGCTAATTTTTTGTATTTTGTTTAGTAGAGATGGGGTTTCAACACGTTAGCCAGGATGGTCTCAATCTCCTGACTTCGTGATCTGCCTGCCTCGGCCTCCCAAAGTGCTGGGATTACAGGCGTGAGCCACCGTGCCTGGCCTACAGTTCCTGATTTTAAAACTCATATGAAATCTACAAAATTAAAACAATTTGGTGTGACTATAAAAGTAAAAATGGGCCGGGCGCGGTGGCTCACGCCTGTAATCCCAGCACTTTGGGAGGCCGAGACGGGCGGATCACGGGGTCAGGAGATCGAGACCATCCTGGCTAACATGGTGAAACCCCGTCTCTACTAAAAATACAAAAAACTAGCCGGGAGAGGTGGTGGGCGCCTGTAGTCCCAGCTGCTCCGGAGGCTGAGGCAGGAGAATGGTGTAAACCCGGGAGGCGGAGCTTGCAGTGAGCTGAGATCCGGCCACTGCACTCCAGCCTGGGCGACAGAGCCAGACTCCGTCTCAAA